>NC_048425.1:17027649-17028877 GCF_013103735.1 Etheostoma cragini | reverse complement strand
CCTACAATATTTTTTGGGTGAATTTAAATCGAGTGACAGCAAACCTTTGTGCTAATTCAAATACTCAGAACAACCAAAGCAACCAAAAATAACCAAGCGGGAACGTTGTGTGAAGGTACGGTGCAACCGCAGGGGAACGTTACGGTTGGGTGGTTTTCTTAACGTTTAGGGAACGTTATAACCAGGAGGGAACGTTCCCTAAACGTTAGTTTTTGGTTTGGTTCGAACTAACCTTTAGAGAACCAAAAACTAACGTTCCCAAACGTTCCCTAAACGTTCTGTGTTAGTGGGGTATTCCTTCTGCTCACTTTTAAGGCAAAGGCTAAATACTAATACATTTTATTTATATAGTGCTTTACATGGTAGGCTAGTCAAAGACCCTTTACAGTAAAACCAGCACATTAATCACATAAAAACAGAAACACTAGCAAATGAATGTCATGGACGGACGGTTCCCGTGCACGGGACGTAAACTCGCCGTTTTTCGGAAGTGCTGACTTCTTTCCTAAATTGTAAGCATTAAACCGTCATAAACACGCTCATGCCATACATCATTTGAAAGCTTAAAGTCTCCTGATTCCATCGAGCCCACACACGAAGCAATAAGGTGACTCACAACGGTGATAATCATGTTCTGAAGTAAAGAAACACAGAAAGATTTGAGTCTAATCGAGTGTGTGTTTCCTACCTGTCTCCTCGTGTCTTTAATCACAGCGGTGAAAGATCGCCCAAAACCTTAGTTTCCTACATCGAAAACACCCTAAGGTATTAGAATATCCAAGCCTTCTAATCCATAATTATCTGGTCCCCTCACAATCTTGTAGTTTCAGCCCAAGTTTTGACGTAGAGAAATCTAGAGAGTGCATCATTTCTTGGTTTCTATCGTGTGTATCTTTTTCCGTGAGTACGCTACAGCAAAACCAAAGACTATAGGCTCGTTCGAGATGAGCCAGATCTGCGCAGAATCGATCACCGGCGATCGGCGCCCGTTGCATGCCGGTTAGATTTCTGTCCGACTTGATCCAGACTTGCTCTGACGTCATGCACACGTGGGCAACGGGAATCTCACGAGAGCAAGGCGGTCGCAGGTCTGAGACCCAGGCGGCGCAGTTGCTTTTCACCAACTGCAAGAGCCAGGCGGACCCAGAAAATGCTGGGAAACGCCGGCTTCTCAGCTGATTTAACACCTGATTGGTTTAAACCATGATGACGATTTATATAAACTTTT
>NC_048425.1:17026312-17027549 GCF_013103735.1 Etheostoma cragini | reverse complement strand
CAAAAAGGCGAGGCCGGAGTTGGGCTTTAGATGGAGTGATTACGTCTTTCACTTTGCTTGCTGCTTTGCACGACGTGTTTGCGTTGTTGCATTGTATGTTTTGTGTCATCGTTTTAACATGCTTGCGTTTTTGCTACAAATAAGATCATTTTTTCCGGTCCTTTTTTTAATTAGTTGTAGTGTAAAGTACATAAGTAAAGCCAGTACAATCAAAGTCCTTTTTAGGCAGGTCGACCTGCGGCCATCTTGCAGTTCAGGCAGTTATAAGCAAGCTGAGTGAGGGATACAGCAAGGGATGTAATACAGGACGCCACACAAGAACCCAGCCTGTACAATGGCTTTGAATTTTCCCAATTAAATACAATTGCATGACAAGGAACTTAAGAGAAACTTTAACTTTTTTGTTGTTCTTAACAGCAGAACATCATCACAAAAACAGGGCGGTGGCTCAGCCATGGAGACGCAAATGAGAGGTAAGAAGACTCACTTAAGTTGTTCACATAGTAGATAATGTATAACAACAAAACTAACAGCATTTGTTTTTTCATAACCACGAGGACACCCGTTGCCCGCCTGGCACAGCGGATGGATTGCCCAACAGCAGCTGGGCCAAATATCCAGTTAAAAAAATATGGCTGTGTACAGGTAACCTATTGCTGCTATACTATATGTAAATAATTTTCTCTGAATGGAAATGCTTTTCTTTTCCGTGCTACTGGATCACAAATGTTCTCTTAACATAGATTCCTACGCCAAAGCTGTGGACTGGTGTTAGTGGCTGATGGACACGTCCAGCATCGAGACAGAAGAGGAAGCAAGTGTCCACAAAAGGCAGCGCCGATGCCCAAGGAGGTTCATGACAGATTCTTCAAGCAATGGTAAGACCTAAATTATAGACTACATTTTTTCACATATTTCAAATCACATATTTTGCAATCAGTACAAATATGGTCTCTGTATTACAGAAGAATCTGTTGCACAACCAGATAAACTGTCCAGGACGGAGCGTGCTTCTGGAAGCCCTGTCTGTAAGTTAAAATGTATGCATGCATATAAGAAACCAGTCATATTTCTTAACATGGAACCACTGACAGTCAACATGGTGCATATCATTGCACTGATGGACGGAAGAGACGAACATCAGATTGTTCTGATGTTCGTCTCTTCCTGTCTTTTTTCAGCTCAGCAGATAACACTTTCTCCACCACCTGCATGTAAGTTTTTTTATATATATATA
>NC_048425.1:16991241-17026212 GCF_013103735.1 Etheostoma cragini | reverse complement strand
AAACCTTTAGGGAACGTTCCCACAACCAAAAACGAACGTTCCCAGAACGTTCTGGGAACCAAAAATTGTTAGCTGGGTAATGTTCCTCGGGAACATTATGGACCCCTAAGGACTTGAGGCTTAATTTCAAACCCTTATTCACAACGTGAGAACATGTTTTATACCATATGCACAAATCTGTATAAGCTATATCTAATTCTTTCTAGGCTACAATTAATATTCATACAGAACAATCAGAAAGGGACAACAACAAAAACAATAAGTAAGTGACTTCAATACACGCTGTGAGCATATGTAAAACAATATTCATGGTTTATTCTTCTGAAAAGTGACCGAACCAAAATAAAAAGATTAAGAACCATTGCATTGTTCCCGGTTTGATGAACGTAAACTACACTACATACGTACTGTATATATGCCACGTTATTGGTCCAGAGATGTGAGACTAATTGAGAAGGTTATGAAACCAATGTAAGCTATAATAAAAAACATTAGCCTACATATTAAGGAGTAACACAAACTGTCCTTTATTAGAGAAGGATAAGCAACAAGAAAATGAATCAATAATGTATTGGTCTCTGACCGGTCTGCCATTAATATCATCTGGGAATATTGCTACATTAATATTGTCACACTTAATCTTCGGAGCGCGTCCTGTATAAACCAGGCACGGCGCCAGGATTCCAGTTTTGGATGGGCCAGACCAATTTTGGGTGGGCCTTAAATTAAAACATGTTATCAAATCACTGTTTGACCTAATACAAATGACTAATATACTGTTATATCATCTGTGCTAACATAATAGAGATTTCAATAGCTTGATGCTCTTTAAATATGTTGTAAAAAAACATTGTACAAACGTTTCGTTGTGCAGGACGACCTTATCCGCGACCGCTGTCCTTGGTTCTGACCAGAGAGGAGCGCTTTGGAATCTCCGTTACGCACCATACCTGGCTGCGCTATTACGCAAAGCTCCATAGACCTACTGTAACAGTGGTCAGTCATTTGATATTTCCCCAAAACATGATTTAGTTCTGCTCGTATAACAGGAGGCCAAAGATTTCACAATTCTGTTTAATTGTTTTTAAATTTTCAACAATACAGATCAACAACACTGCCCGACAGTTTCATTCAATACTCGGGCACAGAACTTGTTCATTGACGTCATCTGTCGTGTAAAACAAGTTATTTCCGAAAGAGACAAACTGTTACTTTAGTGTGATTCATGTTATAAACATATTTAACAAAAGGAAATAAATCACATTAACAACAGACTAAGCGCCCATAACAAGGGGATCCATGAGGGAAAAAGAACAACAGTAATGGCGTTTTTCCACTGCTGGTAACAGCTTGCCTCGGCTCGCCTCGGCCCGCCTCGGCTCGCTTGGAACCTCGACTGAGGTAGTACTAAAAAAAGTACCTGGTAGCAGGTCCCAGGGACTTTTTTTCGTAATGGAAAACCAAAAAAAGTGAGTAGACCCGAGGCGAGTCGAGTAGATACCACGCAGTGGAAAACCGCCATAACAAGCTGCTATAGAAATTGAAATGCGCCTGTAGGTTTGTAACGGGTTATGAATCGATTATTTTAATATATCTCAATACAGACAGAGTAGCCTTCACATACCTTTCTCTTATCCCCCCGTGGTACACAATTAAACTCGCTAAAATAGGCCTAGAAAAAGCGAACAGGGAACGACTCATTTCCTCTTTTTCTCTCTGCTATGTTACTAACTTTCGACATGTAGCCTACGGATTCATCGCATGTGTTTAGGTCGCCTCGCACACACGGACACAAATTACAGCAGTATTCGGCGGGGTCTGCTTTTGAAAATGTCAAAGATTTCATCAATGTCGAGAGTTACTGTAAGTTCTCGTTCATATGTCAATAGACACAGTACATGAGGCGAGACGTAAGCATGGTGCTCCTGTTTGCTGTTTTAATCCGGTTGACACTGGAAAAGACGCGTTCAACTGTACAGGACATCATCGGCAGTGTTATCAGAGCTTTTAGGAAAGCATGGATATTTGGGAAAACGTACTCATTGCATATGTCTATCACTTCAACAAGACTTTTGAGATGATCTCCTCTTGTTTTCTTCCTCTCTATGAGTTGCACAAACAATGCGAGCTCCGACTCTGACACGGTTATGTTGAAGCGCTTCCCTGCATCGTTGAGAGTGGCCAAGCAGGTGGTGGTAGTTGTATGAAGTAGGCTATAGGGGACACCAGGACTGCTGATGTTGTCATTTGTATGAAGGCTAGGAGACATCAGGATTGCTGCAGATGCCATGAGGCATAGGAGTCACTGTGGAATCAAGTGTTCAGTTCATTAAGCTGGCAGTCTATTAGCGCGTTGGAAATGTTGCGCAGATCACTGTCACTTAACAGACAAACAATTTTTTTAAATTAAGTTAAAAACTATTTAAGATTTAGCCTATTTTAGCACAAATTATGAGATAATTTGGCATTTTTTAATAATTCATTATAATTCAAATCTATTATTTTTTTTCTTCTTTTAATGAAAATTTGTGGGTGGGCACCCATGACGCCGTGCCTGGTATAAACTTGAAGCTGAGACCACGGACGCTGCGCTGCTCATCTCTACTTTTACAGAGAGAGTGGACACTGACGCGACTCGCAGGTCTGGCGGCAGGCGGCGGTCAACGGCCAGTGGCCACCGGTCACCAGCCACCGGCTACCGGTCACCGGCCACCGGCCAGCGGCCACCGGTCACCAGCCACCGGCCACCAGCCACCGGCCAACAGTCACCGGCCACCGGGCAGCGGCCACACGCCAGGCAGCCTTGAAACCGTACCGTCCCACCGGGAAAAGTCCCACTCCGCATCAGGGTGCCAGTGCAACCATTCCTAAACATCTCAACAACTGTAGTAGGGTTTAAATCAAACTTGCGACAACAATAGTGACAAGTAGGCTAATGCATGAAATAAAAATAAAGCAGAACACATGCAGGAGACAACGGAATAACTGTTAAACACGTTTATTTCGGATCAGCTGATTTGACACATGAGACTCCAGGATTAATTTTAGCCTGGCTGTTAGCCTGCTCTGGACCAGGCTAGCCGCAAAGAATAAATCTCCATGGTTACTTGGCTGGGTTTAATTCAATCCGGTTTCGTGCAACCCAGTCAAAGCTAAATTTAGCCAGGATAACTTGAATATCCCGGCTTAATCCCTTATCCTGGTTTCGTGCAACAGGCCCCAGGTCGCCCATCAGGGAGCAACAGTGGAGTAATTATTTTCTGTATAGCTAGTTCACTCCTAGCCAATCAGATGACTTTGTTGGGGAGTAGAAAAGAAAGGAGGAAGTCAGAGAGGACATGTAGAGCACGTTGGAGGGAGAAACATGCAAAGGAGAGAAAAACTAAGTTTACTGTCCAGCTGACCGAGGTCTGGAGACTAATGCACTTTTAAACTTTTGTAAAGTCTTATTTTTGCAGTTTACAGTTGTGTGCAACTCTCAGTTTGGTAACTAGTTATCCTGTAGTTTTAAGGTAAATTCAGGCAGGTTAGCAGTGTTTGTGTGTTCACTAGCTTTGAATGTGATACCTGTTAACTTTTGACTTGTTTAACCCGGAGGTTGTTGTCATGTTGTCCTCATGTTCTCCTATATCAATGTTCTTATAATTCCCCAAAATAACATGATTGATTCCAACGCTCTTTGGCAAGTACAAATCTCTACTTTCACTAATTTTGGGGTGTCTTATTCAATTTTATAACATTTGAAAAAAACAAATTGAAGTGTTTTTGAAATATTATGAGTAAAAGTTGACATATTCCATTCTGTGATTATCCATCAACGTCCATTTCTTAAATTTTAGTCTAAATAATTCATAATTTCTGCTTTTCTAACTCAAACATTAGGTATAATTTCTTATAAATGTGGTTTATTGACCATAAATTCCAAAACAATGACAAACATGTAATGTCTGCTTTAAACTCTGCTGGTGTCTTCTTCAGGCTTAACCCAGCAGGGTGGAAACCTTTCATTAAATATGGTAGTTGAATGCAGTGTTGCAGACATTACATGTTTTTCACTTTTGAAATACCAATATTGCTCATAGTGAGTTAAGTAGTTCCACAGTTGGGGCACCGCTTTATTGTTTGTCGATTATTTCTTTATAGTTACCTATGCCTATAATAACAACATTCACTGGTAAAGGGAGATTTAGCCAATTCACCATAATAAGTAACCTCATCTCATATTATACCTCCGCCAGGAAGGGGTTAAACTAGTGTAACACACAGTTGAGTTCTCTTAGAGCAAACTTAAAATACACTCACACTTTCTCAGACCAGGTATCAGTGTCTGCGGTCCACCATGGTCCACCCTGCAGGAAGAAATAAATACATAATCCACCTCGTGCTCCAGGGCTGTGGATAATTGCAAGGTTTAACCATCATGTTGTGAAATGAGACAGAGTGAAACTACATCGACTCTGCAGCATGGTCCAGTCAAAGTCAGGGCAATGCTGCTAAAGCTGTCACGGTGTAGGACGCAGAGCAAAGCACAGCGCAGGTAAACATCATTAAGCGTGAACTGAACTTTTTCTCATTTTCGTGTGTAAATAATATGCTGCAGCCGTTGCCTAGATATCTTCGCTGGTCCTACCATGCTAGTGACTTCATTGATATTGTCAGCTTTCTAATACTCCAAACGCAGGTTTTGTGTTGCTTAAAAAAAAGCTATATTGATTTTTTAAAATTAAAATATTTGTGTATTTATTTATTATTATCATAACCAACAAACTATCAACGTTAATTTTGTAACGTGTTTCTGTTTAGAGCATGTATATATTAGTGTGTATATATTATTTGCTTGTTTTGTATGTGTAAGCGCATTGTGAGCTACGATGTTCCAAAGAAAAATTCCTTGCATGTGTCCTCATACCTGGCAAATAAAGATGATTCTGATTCTGATGTGTACTGTAGTCAAGTCCTTAAAACGTCTAATGTATTGGTAGTGTGTGAGTGCCCCTAGTGAAGATCTTGCATTATGTTTCTTCAGATCAACTGGATTGGTTCCATTATGTTAATAAAGATGGGGGGAAACACCACTGTTATTTACGATGTAGCTACAATACAGTAATCTCAATCAAAACTAGCACATTCATTTTTTCAGATGAAAGTCTGTGCTTTTAAGTGTGACATCCATAAAGACACCCTGGTTCCGTATCCATCCACCAAGTTTGGCCCTGACTGATATATAAAGACAGACCAGTATTTTTCTCAAACAAACGTAACAAAAAGATTTCTTAATGTTTTTATAAGGTAAAAGTCAATTGCAACTTTTAAAGTAACTATACCAACAAGTGGAAATTGTATTCTGTCCTAAAACATTTTGGGACACAGAATATCACACATAGCTAAACAAGGTCAGTTGAGAGCTCAGTGAAATATGGGACAGAAGAAACATCCAGAAAAACTTGAAGAACTTGAAGAACTTAAAACATTAAGAGGAAGATAGATGCTGTGGACAATAGTATTCTTAATTATTCTAATGAACTTCTTCTCCATCTTCAAAGTCTCTGCTGAGCTTGAATATACCTTTATAGTGTGATAATGAGAGTAAAGAATCTACACTTTCTTGTCAAGAATGTGTATTTGTATAGTGCCATCCAGTGGTCAGGTTTCATATTTCAGGCAATTTGAACCCAAAGACACTGAACAATTGAGCCATGAATCACATTTATTTATTTATTGAGAAAATTTATTATTTTTCTTAATCTGTAGGAGTCAATGAAATATACAATATTTCTCTCTTTTGACTACACAATCGTGGGCAGTGTATCCCTGCTTCACAACAGCAGTGTGTACAAAACTAATTCTCACACTATATTGTCCACCTTATATTATATTATATATACAATATGATATTGTCTATCATAATGACAATTATTTCAGTATCTAAAAAGGGGGTCTTCATTATCATTTCCAAATAATTGGTGGTCCAATCTGCGAACAAAGGTAGTGGCTGAGAACGATGCCGAGCAAATGTAAACACATTCAGTCTGGAGGAAGCTTCCATAAAATGGCCCCCGTATTGAGCTCCTTCTCTGTCTGAATGAATGGACAAACTTCTTAAAGTAGATTCATTCAACAAAGAGTTTGGCAACTGTAAATACAGGTTTGTAAACATCAGCTTTTACTAACTGTTGCAGTTAAAACAATACACTGTTAAAACAGTGATGGACAAAAGATATGCAAATAAAGTAGAAAAACTGGTGAAAGAATTGATGGAGTTTGTTGAACTGCTGGAGAAAGACCTAAAAGAAATGAAGAGGTCGTGTGAAAAGTTGGAGCAAAGATCAGCTGAAGTTCAGGATGGAAACACTGAGGATTCGGGAAAAAGCGTCCAAAGTGGGAATAACAACTAAAGAAGTTGTGCTTATTGCTGTAACGGTGATAAAAGCATTACGTGGCCTGTTAGGGCTCATTTTTAAAGTCTTCAGTGCCCCAAAAGGTTAAAGTACTCCCTCTTCCGGTCAGCTGATCACTGTGAGAGGGGAGTTGGTGAGTTTGAACAGATGCAGAGGACACTTACAGTCTTCAGATAAAAGTAAAGAGAGAAGCTGCAGAGAGAAGAAAGGCCTCGTTTGAACAAAACCATCAAGACTCATTCTAAAATCTTCAAATAATTATGTCTCCCTAAATCTGCAGTATTGCACTTTTTAAATTTGAGACCTAAACTATCCTCCATTCCTGTTTATCTGAACTCCTTGGTTGCAATACATTTTGATTCTCTGATATTATTTAACTGTATAAACATATTTTCAGCTACAGAGCGGAGAAAACAAGTCTGAAGACTTTGATACTAACAGTGCTGTCGTGACATAATACATCCATGATTGACTTGCAGCTGATTGGACAAACGGGTCTGGCTGCTCTTGAATATCAAAGCGAGAGTAATGGCGGCCAGCTCGGAACACAATCTAGTATTTTACGAAAATAGTTCACCGAAGCATGTTTCTGAAACATTTTAAGCAAGAAATAGGTCATACAGTTGCTGAATCATCATTCAGTCACGTCACGTTTAATGGCTTCATTTGTGTAAAGATGGGCATCGGCCAGCAAATCGCGGAAGGGTTGCGATATTTGGTTTGAAACATGTGTCAAACCATTCTAAAATAAAGTATTGGTGTACAGAGGCATCCTACAGGTACTGATTCAAATGAGAATAATGATACAAAAATGACCATTCCCTCCAATATCGTGAATCATATCGCAACATCAGTCAAAAATAATGGCATCTACATATTTTCCTAATATTGTCCAGCCCTACTTTAGGGACGCGTTAAAGTCGCTTGACGTCACTTATAGAAATAAAGTGGTGCACGGCTTGAGTGTTTACTAACAGCATCATGCAGGAACATGTTTCTTTCTTTGTACTGATTGTTTCATTGCAATGTTTACATATGGTGGACATAGTTCTGATGGTTTTCATGTTGATTTTCTTCAGGTGAATATTTTCTTGAGAAAACGTTTCATGCTTTATTATTTTATTCTCTAAAATGGTTTTATTTTATCTTAGCGATGTGAGTTGAATGTCTACTTTCTGGTTTTTCTATGCATTGTTTTTTCATGATTTATTTCTTCTTATTGGTCAGCAACACAATATTCATAACATATATTACAATATAATATCTGCCTGTACCATAAATGTATCAATTTAGAGAATGGTCCTATAGTGAGCACTACCATTGCAGTGTGGATATTTATAGCAAATATTAAAGTCAAGTCTCTGTTTTTATTGTAGTTTATAGTCAATATTTTACTACTTCTTTGCTGCTGCAACACTAATATTTCCTGGTGGGGTTAGCAAAGTACTCTATCCATCTATTAAAATGAAAATTTGCACCCTTAAAATTTCTCTAACTGTATTTTGTTTGTAACTGTGACTCTAGCTGCAGGGTGGACAGCTGTTGATCAGAGGACTTCATATAAAGGAGAAAGAGGAAATAGAAACTAATAACTAACTAGCTACCCTCCAACTTGTATCATATATTTATAATGTTCCCCAGACTACATAGAATGTGTCAAATTCATTTTAAAGCTTTAGTGCGTAACTTTTCGATATTAATGAGCGTCGGTTACATTCAAGCTGTTGCGAAATGATTTGCTCCAAAGCTAATTAAGACTATTACCTCCACAAAACTCTCTCCTAGTATGACTATGTTCAGAAGATTGTGGCGTCCGGTGACTTTCGCGCACAGAAACGCGAGTGAAGATTATTACTTCTTCTGAAGAGTCATTCATGTTTTAACCCTCCGTGTCCTCCTTGGCTACTAGCAACTGTGTTGAGGAGCTTTCATTTCTTATACTGTGAATATACTCTCAAAAATTTAAATATTTTCCAAGAATTCCAGGGCCAGAGACAATAATGCTCATGTATTAACTTTATCCTGCTTTAAAACGTTATTTTAAATGAATAGATTAAGCACCAGACAGTTTATGCTTCTTGCTAAAAGAAAAAAAATATTTCCGGTAATAATAATGTATCTTCTTATAATTGTATTAGCTTTAATTAGCCGTTCAACTAAGTTTTTACCTATTACAGGAGGCACAAAGTCAAAATTTCAATAAATAGCTGTTTAAAAAAAAAAAAAAAGAAAAAAAAAAAAAAAAAGCAGTGTGAAATTTCAAAAGAAACAGATGCTTTGTTAACACATCCCTCTTTCAAGCATAGCCTCAGCATCCATATATATATATATATATATATATATATATATATATATATATATATATATATATATATATATATATATGTATATATATATATATATATATATTCCGATTTTTTTCCCAGGAATTAACTTTGCTTGAAGTTGTCCATTTGCACAAAGTTTTAGGCTCTTTTCTCAGTTTGGTCTGGGGTGTCAGAGTCAGAGTCCGAATCTTCCTCTTCTTTTTCCTGGTCAACGGCCACTGCTCCTTTCCTTTGAGGCAGGACGGTGAAGAAGGCCTCCTGCCAGCTGCCCTTCTCCAAGTATGCCAGGATGATCTCAAACACTGAAGGAGGGAAGAAAACACAATTGATCCCAATTAAATGGCAGTGGGACCAAAAGAGCAAAAGGACACAGCATGGCAATGGTGAATTAATTCTTTGATAAGTGCAGCCCCCTAAGTTAATGCTGCTACAGCTTTACTATTCCAGTGCTGCATATATTTTTCTTTTCTGTAATAATGAATGATTTTTGTGAGAGTGATAACTGAAAATGTACACACACAAAGCTATAATAAATCTCTATTTCAAAGATTTTTTTTTATTTTGGGTGTGTAGTGTATTAGAGAGCTCTCCTGCCGCCGGAGCTAGACTGCGGGCTGCACTGCCTTCTATCAGTATTAAACTGAGAAAGTTTCATAACCTGTAAAAAACATCTTGTAGTTGAGTGAATTACTTTTTCGCCAACACCAACACCTGATACGAGCACAGCCATCCTGGTTGATGTGAAGATTTTAGACAGGAGGGAGGAGCCCTTATGTTGCGTTACACACTTTCTGTTGCAGAAGACTTAAAACTAGCAATTGACATAAACTCAAAATGTTTACTGAGGAAAGTGAGCAGTGGGTCACTTTCTCACAGACTTCTCAAGAAACCTGCCAGGTATTCCGATGGAATGCAGGTTTAAGGCACTTTGCATTTGCAGTACTTCCGTGAACCGGATGCTTACAGTCTATTCATCTACCTATACAGATAGCCCCCCTTTTTGTCATCATGCCCTATTAGTTTTTAATGTACAACAAGATAAAAAACAGCAAAGTAAAGGGAGTATTGTGACTGTTCTCTTTTCCTGATTAACAAACAATATTGCAGTACCATCCCACAACTAACCATTGTTGTTCTTTTATATAGCAGCAACCAATTTGTAGAAAGGCTTTACCTTGCACTCTATTCAATTACTTCAGGAGAAAAGTGTTTAAAGGGAGTTTATTTATGTATATATGCAATTAAATACCAAGTAAAATCTATAAAATAAAGTTTGCGAAACAGTATAACAGAAAAATAAGTGCAGTAATACTTTTTGAAAGGCTACTATTTTAGCGTTTTGGCACTGAAACCATGGGCATGAAGACCTTAGACACGTCTGTTTGGCTAGTGGCCTTGCCAAATAGTGGTTACCATTAAGACACACACAAATCCTGACGCTAGCATGCGAGGAAACTGGTTCTGGGATTTGTGCTATAAATTAATATTTCATAGCAAAGTTATAGGTTCCCTATTTTAAATTGCATGATAATTTTGTGTCAAATTACTGACATAACCTACTGTCATTAAAAGTGAAACCAAAATAGGTTATAAGGCTGTCTGTGCGTCATAACAAACATGATTGACTCTCCTACACAATGGTTACTAAGCTATTGTTGGACACTATCGCAACGGACTAAAACGGGTCAATAAGGCTAAAAACTACTGTCATCAGTCTCATGTATTTGTCTGAAAATAGTTCTTACATCTTACCGTGATTGACTGCCAGAACCTTCCGACTGTTCATCTTGACAAAACTGCTCAGAGGAAGCTGAGCGTGATTGATCCCCAGCTCCGTTGCCCTCTCAAAAGTGATCCCCTGCAAACAAAAATTGTCAACTCAGATCAGCAAGCAGGAATTACAACTGAGCAAAAGGGCATTGCAGCTGTGAAGCCAGACAGACCTTATGGTGGTTGTGGTCCACCAGGCCTCCTATCACGTAGGCCTTTTTGTGGTCCAGCTCTTCCAGCACGTTGGGAGAGTCTGATGTCAGGTACACCAGGTCCTCCTTTGCCACAACTTCACTGTAGTGCTCTGTTTTAATGCTGATGTCCTGCACACAACAGCAGTCCACAGTTATGAAACACTGCATAGTGCTTCCTAGTTGCAATGAGTACCAGAGCCTACATGCTGTTTCAGTACAAAGGCAACAATTAACTAGAAAATGTGTGTATTCAATTGACAATCACGATATGACATGCAACAAAAGTAGTAGTTCTAAGATTCACAGCACCACCGTGCGACCGCCCTGACAACTGCCTACCTGCAGGAGAAAACTGTGCTCTGGTTTATTGGCATGTCTTTAAACCAATTACAATCATTTTGGGCGGAGCTAAGCTCTGCACAGAGCTGCTGCAAAATAGTTGTGCCAGAAAAAACTCTGACTGGACAGATAGGCTAACTTGATGTCTCAATATGCCATGCATAGATCTGAGGAGCAGTTACCAATAGTCCTCATGGATCTATCAGAGTTTAAAATTCCAACACAAAGGAAGCGGAATGAAACGGACATCGGTAAAAAAAAAACATGCATCCGGAAGAATTTCCTGCGGCATCAAAGCAATCCCGGAAGTGGAACATCAAGGATGTAGACTAGGTGGGCACAATACCATAACCCTAATCCCTAGGGATGGATAACAAGACCCGGTACTAAACTGGTAGCGGTTCCAAGTCATTGATTAGATCCTGGAAAATTATACTGTTATCAGTTTTTATGCTGCTGGGCATCTGGGAATATTATTAATCTAAAATATACAACTAGTAGCTAATTCCTTTGACACAGATGTGAGAATAATATGAGTATTATTACATATAACATGTTATTTAGCTTTTATCCAAAGCGAATTCCAACATGAGTGAGTAAGAGTACGCGGTAGAGCTGGTCTCGCCCTTTATCATATAACAACCATCCCAGGTTGAAAGTGGCATCTAGGGATGCACGATATAAGGAAAATATCTAATTGTGATTATTTTTGGACTGATATTGCTATTGCGATAGGATTCACGATATTGGAGGGATAGTTTTTGTGTAATTTTTCTCGTTTTCATTGAACATCACTAACACACTGATTGATTGATTGAAGTGTGATTTTTCTGAGGATCTGTACCAAAAAATATTTTTCCCTTTATTCTGTAGGATACAATTTGTAAACCGGGATGTCTCTGTAGCCCCACAATTCTTCATTCAGAATGCTTTGAAACATATTTTTCCATAAACAAATATTGCGCCCCCGTGATTCAGATATTGGGATTGATTGTGCAGCACTAGAGGCATCTGAGATGCATAAGTCTCAGTAGTGTAGTACAAATACTTTTTTTTTTTTTTTTTATATAAATGGGGCTATGGAGCTTCACGCTCAATCGCTATCGTGATGTAAAATTGTACAATTTGAACATGAAAGGTGTGCTGTGTGCATGAGACTCTGGTTCTCTGTGGGCATTGCAGTCTCCACGTTGTAACATCCTTCACACTTGTCGTTTTATTGTCCTCTGTATACTCACTTTTGTCATGGCTGTGTCTCTTTCCTCTTACGTTCCCTAACACAGCTGCCTCGACAGCGCTCACCAGCGGTCTCTCTCCTCTTTTGCTTCACACTGACATCACTCAATCAGCTCCGGCCGCTCTCACACTCACTAATGCCTGATTTATGGCTCTGGGTTGAATGTGCCCTTGATGTTACGCTACCCCAAGATGTATTAGGCACTACTGTCGAATTAGTAGTCTCTTGCAATAGTCTCTGTTTCGGCAGTAGCGTGTGTGTTCACGTGAGTATCAGATGTGTAGAGTGGTTCAGAGCACGCTGACTTTAGGAAGAGGTTGTACAAATTACATTTCGTAACTTAATCATTACATATTATATAACACCAATCTTAAATGTCATTGTTTATAATGTCATTCAAAATATATTATTTCAAAAGGAATTTGTATTTTTCTTCCTTATTGTTCTTGTTTTTCATTTCAAAAAAGTATTGCACGTTTTTTGTTTATGTATAGTTTTATGCTTATTTCACTTTATGTTGAAATTGAGAAATTCACATTTACCCAAAATGTTTGTATTTTGGGCATTTTCCTTGATGATCAAGCAAGTAGACTCTTGATAGCATAATATTGCAATCACAGTGTAGTAAATTGCAATCTGATGTTTTCTCCAATTTTTGCAGCCCTACAATATAGCACCCACGATACTGTATGTATGTATATATACTGTATGTGGGTGGGTCAATAGGGAAAATAAGTTCTTACAATAGGCTGTGTAAGTGGAGATGGTTGTGTGCATAGATTCTGCCAGCATTAACATAAGGACTAAAAATAAGGGCTTTATGTCCCTTTGAGAAATAAAATCCCTGTTGCACAGCCTGTTTGAAAGGTCTTGTCCCAAACAAAAGCCAGACTGCAAACAGTTGCTTTGTGCTAACCTTCCAGTTTACCCATCCTTTGTCCTTCTTATCCATGCTTTGTTTCAGCTGTCCTCCCAGGCTTGTCAGATAAACCTGCAGAGGAAAGAGTAGTTGCTTTACATCAGATAGAGATGTTCCAATACCAAGTTTCCCCTTCCCGATACAGATTCTACCTGAACTTGAGTCTAATCAATTAAGAACAAACAATTACATTTTATTGGCCCCTTGAGGAGGCTTGTTTTGGACTTGGCGCTGACAACATTAGCTGCACTCATAATAACTGTATAGGAACAACGTCTCTATAGTTACATGTCCGTCAGTAGCCACTAACCTGCACTGGATGCAGGGCTCGTCTGTTCTCAGCATAGCAGCGCTGGATCTGTTTGTGAAGCTTTTGGACATCCTAAAGACAACAAGATTATCGGTTACAAGACACAAAAGGCTCATTCAAATGAACTGCGCCTTGCCTGTAAATTGGGTGAGAGCAGACAAGAGCAGGCGGCAGCAGCGGGGGGGGGGGGTCGGGGTTCGATGGCAAAAATCTGCTATCACGTTTAACAGTTTCCAGCAGCCTTCAGTCTGATCAGGAAGTCACAGAAACATTCACATCCTGTAAGGTCTCATTCATTAAAATTATATCACACCCATATATCAGCTTGTACGCAGTCTGTTTATTAAGACAGAGTCCAAATGCACTACATGCAATCTGTTGCTGATGTTAATAAACGACAGACTTTAGATGATCAGAAGTCTCTCTGACTTCATAACGTCACCAGACTCTACACCTGTTCTGAACAAAATAAGCTTTTAATTCAGACAAATAGCAAAGACAATCCCTCCCATTTAAAAACAATAAAAGGTTTATATAATATGTAATATGTTGAGTTGATTCTGAACCAATCAGCTGTTAGATTAGCCGCGAGCCCGGCATTTCCCAACATGCCCTGGGACTTGCAGTAGTTGGAAAGCAATTGTGGCACCTGGGTCTCAAAACTGTGGCCTTGGTCTTGTGAAGTTATCGTTTACCCCATGTGCATGATGTCAGAGCAAGTTGGGCGGAAATCGCTGGTGATCCATTCTGCGCAGGCCTGGCTCATCCCCAACGAGCCTGGTACCTCAGTTCATATCTTAAAACAAAGACATGGTGGCTATGGTTCCTCTCCCAGAGCTTTTTTACCTTGGTCAGCATGAGGTTGTCGAAGCTGCAGTCCACCACCAGCCTGAGAGAGCTGGGTGTCACCTCTCTGCGGGGCCGTTTCCTGATATGTTGGGCTTCTCCTCCCTGCTCCTCCAGATGGTTGCTCCTCTGCAGCCGACGCTGCTGCTTCTTCTCCTTTCGTCTCTGCCTGCAGCACATATTGTCTATATTAGCCCACATACATAACCTGGACTGTGGTCATAACATCTTATTCCCTGTTACATAGTGTTGTTATTCTTATTCAGTCAGTCAGTTTATAGGTTATTATTACACACAGTCTACAGTAAAGTCTACAATAGTATCTCACCTTATCATAGTCATTGAATTTCTGTGATTGATATTTATTCCTATGTATGTGTGATATACAGTATGTGTGTATATGTGTTTGTTGGGTTATGGTTGTCTTACTACTGGATGCCTAAAATCTCCTTTTTGGATAAATAAACTATCTATCTGTCTATCAATCATAAAGCACAGGACAGATACTGATAGGACACTAGGCCTGAACAATTCAGGGAAAAATATGAATTACGATATTTTAGCTTATAAATGATATCAAGATTATCTGCCATGATTTATTTTTCAATAAGTTTAATGTTTTTTTGCAGATATGAACCCTGACAAGACAAAACTAATTGGTAGTCCCAAACAGATTTTTTTGGGACCTATAGCACATTGCTCATCACTGCAAACACAGAGGCCTCAATGAAGAGAAAGGAGAGCATTGCAGTGTCTGGGAGCACTTCAAAACCTATTTTCTGCTCGTATAATGAGAATCAAAGTAATATAAATAAAAAAAACTAAAAACTTAAGTAATTGTGAACAGGGTGAATCAAGATCACGATTAATCGTGCAGCCTAAAGGACTCTGCAGACTCCCGGGGAGCACCACCGGCCAAGGAAAATACCACTTTGACAGCAAATTAAAAAGTACACACAGTATGTCTAATACCTAGAGCTAGGCGATAAATCATATATAACAAATCAAATATAACAATTTTTGACCCAATACCTGAATATCGGGCCGATATTGTAGGGTGGACAATTGTTGCTTAAACAAAATATTTACACAATGACATTTAAAAAAATCCTCAGTAAGGTAGATATAATGACTAAGTGGTTAAAGGCAAATAACAGAACAGTCGGGTACGTTGAAAAAAAATAAAAAATATGGCATTATTCAGTGTGGTCTAGACCTACTCTATCTGTAGTGTCTCAAGACAACTCTTGTTATGAATTGATACTAAATAAAATTGAATTACTTACTAAAACCAGGACAAGATAACATATCCAAATGTGAGACGATATCTAGCCGCATATATCGATATAAAATCGATATATTTCCCAGCCGTTGTTATTTGCTATCGCACCTGTGTCAATGACTGCATTGATGACATTGACAGTACTGCTGACAGTGTTAAAATTAGCTTACTTACTTTCGAAGTTCTCTCTCTTCTTCCCATTTCTGCTGTTTCAGAAGCTTCTTCCTCTGACTTTTGGAGACCGTTTGGTTTTCTGCTGCATTTCCTCCATTACTGCTCACCGTGTTCTGACTGCTCTTGTTGCCTCCGTTATCTTTCTCCTGCTGGGCTGAAGCTTCAATTTTCACGCTATCATCAGCCATCTATGAAGAGCACAGATGACAAACGGCTGCTGGCTAATGATGCTATAGTAACTAGCTGTCGGTGTTAGCGTGTTGGAAAGCTAACTGGCAGCATTTAATAGCACAGTTCTTCTTTATCAGATTATTTCAAGTACGAAACCTTTTAAAAGTGCGTCATCACCCAGATATCAAACCTCAGACGGTCACACAAACCAAGAAAATTCACTAACATCTAAACAGACTGTTCAATTTAGCACCACATGTATATTGTGTTAGACAGTGCCATGGACAGTTAAAGAAGGTTGGTGCGCATATGATGTCATTTAACCGCGACAGATGCATTCAAATGCTGTAGGAATTGGGACGCACCATGGATACTTAATCAGAATCAGATAAGGAATATTGCAAACTGTAACACTTACAAGGAATTTGCCTTTGTGTTCAGTGCATACATAGACAAACAAACATATTACACACTAAAACAATTAACATATAATCGCCTGTAAATATAATTTAGCAAATTGAGGCGGCAGATGTGGACAAAATCATGCCCCAGTGGCTGTGTTACATTATTTTCCATAGACAAAAAGTTCCCTCGTTAACTTCCAGTTATTCCTTATTTTCGTATGTAACTGTCTATGGAATGTACAGCGTAGACCTTCCTCCACAGCGCTGCAGAGTAGGCCTCTGGCTAGTCCACACAGCATTCCGGGATGGGAGAAAAAGACGTGCTCTGGTACATTGACATTTATTTCAAAATGATGTGGAAACAACAGACCATGTATTTTCTCCTGTAAGGTATTACAGGTGTTTTGGGCTTGGCATCTACAAATGGATAAAACAAAATATCTACCAAAATATCTATAACTTAACATAAAGTCTTTAAAGTTGGTAAATGAAGAAAAAGCACAAACATTATATGAAATTCTAAAACACTTTACTAATGTATCTGAAATTGAACTGCACATCCCCTTGTATTTTAAATTACTTTAATTTATTTTATTTTTATTCTTTCCATTGATCTAATTCTTTTCAGAAATTGTTCTTATATACTCTTATGTATTGTAAGAATATTAATGTTGGTTGATTGATGAATTTCAGTTTTTCTTTTGTACTTTTCCCTAGAGTCACAATCAATCAATCAAATCAATCAAAACCAATCACAATCATCTTGGGCAGTGCTAAGAGGTACGGTGCCTCGGAAGGAACTTTTTTTGGTGGAATATTTGCACGCTTGATTGTTGGTTTCCCCATGTTGCAATGCCAGATAGCGGTGGCCGTAGCTCAGGGAGTTGGGTTAGGAACCGGAGGGTCGCTGGTGCAAGTTCCTGTACGGACTAAAGTATGGTGGTGGACTGGTAGCTGGAGAGGGGCCAGTTCACCTTCTGGGCACTGCCAAGGTTGCTCTTGAGCAAGGCACTGAACCCCCAACTGCTTGGGGTGCCTTTCCATGTGCCACTCTGACATCTCTCCATTGGTACATGTATAGGTACTGAGCATTTGTGT
This sequence comes from Etheostoma cragini, assembly GCF_013103735.1. Classification (NCBI taxonomy): domain Eukaryota; kingdom Metazoa; phylum Chordata; class Actinopteri; order Perciformes; family Percidae; genus Etheostoma; species Etheostoma cragini. Next base: position 17,008,743 of record NC_048425.1, on the reverse strand, counting down.
ATAATTCAGGCCTGCGTGTAATACCAACAGAGTGTAAATTGTAATTTCCCTTTGTTGGACTAATAAAGTAAACATTATTATTATTATTATTATTATCTCCACAGCCTGCGGAGCAATCCTACTACTGTAGTTTACAACCTTTATCCACTGCCTTAAGATAATCATTTCAATCGTCAAATCAGTACTTAGTTTAGGCGTTACATTTACCTATTTAGTTCTACAATAAATTCATTCCTTTTAGCTACCTGTTTAAACCATTGAAATAAAATGGTTTCAACTTTTCTAATTTGTTTCTCAAACAACATGTAGTGTTCAGGTGTTACAGCTGATTAATCAAATCATACTTTCAAGTTTTCAAATTTGTTGAGCTTCTTTATAATCTTTCCGACTGTTTGGAATCACTGAGATGGAGTGTATAAAAATATTGGGCAGTGGTGATCGCTGCCTTAGTAAAGTAGTCCTGACCCTGGTCGGTTTCATTTGTGAGATTTGGCTTCTGGTCGTACATGGTGGGTTGGAACAATTATATTAATTCCTGCTAAATGTAATGTGCTGTAGTGCAACTAATGATGCAATTATATTTTCACAGATACCAAAATGTGGTAAAAGAATATCTCAACCCGCATAATTGTTTTGGCCAACTGTAATTTGCCAATAAACTATGTATTATTCGTTCTCTGCACACACCACAGGCAATGGCTTTGACCTGATGAATCTGGCTTTTTTCGGGCTGATTATTATGATCGCATCTTAAAAATCTTAATTGAAGTTCATTCGTTTATTGAGTTGTCTCCAGCTTCTTCCTCCATCTGCCACAACTGAAGACCATCTCAGCTTGCCGGCACTTCAGATCTTCCAGCTGTTCCTCCAGCTGGTCAGAAACATCCACCGTATCCTCAAAGTCCTGCAGCAGGACACTGTTCCCCAGAAGTCCACGTTGCTCCTTGAGCCTCATGTTGTCTCTCTGCAGGCCGTTGCGTACCTGCCTAGTCCTGGTAAGGAGGTCTCTCTGCCTGGCCACCGTGGTCTCCATCATGGCCAGCTGCTCTCTCTTGGCTTGGACCTCCATCTGGCTCCAGAACAGCTTCTCCTTGATATTTGACATGAGCTTACAGAGCAGAAGAAAACACAATAATGAGTCAGTTACGTATCAGAAATCAGAAATAATTTGATCCCCAAAGGAAAAATTCTGTTTTGCAGTTCCACAAACTGTATAAATATCAAGTAGATATATAAATAAAGAAATATAAGGAGTGTTTACATAGTTAAAGGAATGTTGTAATGGTGAACAGTAATAACAACAATATTATTACGGGAATAGCGCTGGGTATCTTTCAAACATTTGATACCAACATTGGTACCAATACCGGGACTTTGATGCTGGTTCCTAAATGATATTTACTTGAATTATTTTTCAATTCCAATTTTATAAAACAAAAAGAAATTCTAACATTATGGCACAAATCGTTTTATTTATTTTTCAGCTCCTTCTAAGTGACCCATCTCTGTATAACAAAGCTTTTCCTGCATGTCTCTACGACTTGTAACATTAGACAGCAAATAACCAGCGTTATTAGATCTTGGTAGCAGCATGCTGCATGCTAATTGGCTTAAAGTTGATGAGTCTAATCCTTAGGTACTGAAAATGGGTACGAATTGATATGAATGGTAACAATATCAATACTCAATACTTAGGATGCTATTTGGTCTGTGCCTAAAAAGTATTGAATTTAGTAAACAGCTCTATACGGAAATCATATTTGTGAAGCAACTACAACAAATAACTTTGACCCAATCTGTACCTGTGGATTCTTCAACCTACCTCCAAGCCGCTGCTGATCTTTTTCTGCATCTTTAAAGATTCCTCCTTTTGCTTTTTGGTGTGCTTCTTCAGCTCCAGCCTCTCAGCCTGCAGCTGCACAAACTGGACATGTAACGGGTCCCTGGCACGTTCTTCCCCTTCACGGAGCTCTGCCTCCAGCCGGTGAATCTTGATCCTCAGCTTGATGTGCTTACGGCGTAGCATGATCAGCTCTTGCTGCAAGAGCTTCTCCTTTACCAAGGTTGCCTCAACTTTGGCCTGAGAAGCTTGTTTACCCAGTCGCCGGCTTAGTACTGTCACAGCTACGTCCTGCTTCAGTGCCAGCAACTCTCGCCATTCATTTTCCACCTGAGGACAAAGATGAGACCCACTAATAAGTACACCATAACACACAATTAATGCTTATTATGTATGTGTTTTATGTGTGTGTATGTATTGTCCTCTTTAAATAGGGTAAAGAGATCCATACAGGTACATACACACACATACCTGGACTCACTTAAATACCTGGACACTTGAACACTTGACTTGACTGATAATTTATGGTAAATATTTTTCTAGCTGAAAACTGCTGCTGGAAATTTGCCCCCGGTGCTGCGCATCGGAGTGTGAATGTGTGTGAATGTTTATCTGATGAGCAGGTGGCACCTTGTACGGCAGCCCCGGCCACAGTGTATGAATGTGTGTGAATGGTGAATGTTTCCTGTAGATGTAAAAGCGCTTTGAGCAGTTGTTAAGACTGGAAAAGCGCTATATAAATACAGCACATTTACATTTACAAGATATTTAATGTTCAAACTTTAGTGTTTTTTGCAAAAAGTTACTCATTTTGAATTTGATGCCTGCAACATAGACCAAAAAACTGGGACAAGGGCATGTTTACCACTGTTACAGCACCTTTTCTTTTAACAACACTTAATAAGTGTTTGGGCACAGATGACACTAACTGTTGAATCTTTGTAGGTGGAATACTTTCCTATTCTTACATGATGTACGAATTCAGTTGCGCTTCATAATGCGCCATACGTTTTCAGTGGGATGCAGGTCTGGACTGCAGGCAGGCCAGTCTAGTACCTAAACTCTTTTACCATGAAGCTACACTATTGTAACACGTGCAGAATGTGGCCTGGCATTATCTTGCTGAAATCAGCAGGGACGTCCCTGTAAAAGACGTTGCTTGGATGGCAGCATATGTTGCTCCAAAACCTGTGTGTTCCTTCCAGCTTTAATGGTGCCTTCACAGATGTGCAAGTTACCGGTGCCATGGGCACTAACACCCCCCTATACCATATCAGAACCTGGCTTTTGACCTTTGCGCTGATAACAATCTGGATGGTCCTTTTCCTCTTTGGCCTAGAGGACATCACATCCATGATTTCCAAAAATAATTTGAAAAGTGGACTCGTCCGACCACAGCACATTCTTCCAGAGAAGAAGAAGAGAAGCTGCGTTTCTGGGTGTTGTTGATGTAGTATGGCTTTCACTTTGCGTGGTAGAGTTTTAACTTGCACTTGTACACGACCAGCAGATTTTCTAAATCTTTTGATGATATTATTGACTGTAGTTAACGAAATCCCTAAATTCTTTACAATTGTGCGTTGAGAGACGTTGTTCTTAAACTGTTTGACTATTTGCTCACGCAGTTGTTTACTAAGTGGTAAACCTCACCCCATCCTTGCCTGTGAACGACTGAGCCTTTTGGGGATGCTCCTTTTATATCCAATGAAGTGGCTCTTTTGCCAGTGCGTTAACCTCTTCACATTAGGAATGTTCCAAAGGTGTTTTTTGGAGCATTTTTCAACTTCCCCAGTCATTGGTTGCCCCAACCCTAGCTTTTTTGGAATGTGTTACAGGCATCAAATTCAAAATGAGTGACTATTTCCAAAAATAAAAACCAATAAAGTTTATTAGTTTGAACATTGAATATATTGTCTTTTTGTGTATTCATTGAATAAAGGGTTTAAAAGCATTCTGTTTTTTATTTATGTTTCCACACAACGTCCCAACTTCATTGGAATTTGGGTTTGTCTTTGTTTTTTGCGTTTTCTTTCTTATGCTGATTTTTATGCACCAAATACCAGGGGACATTCCTTTTATGTGAAAACCTATCTTTGTCCTCTGCACCTGTCTCACTAAAACTAACTAACTATTGTTTTGTGGGACAATGGCATCCATGAAAAGATAAACTTTTTCCCCTGTATGAATAGTGACTTTTTGAGTATAATTAGGGCCCGGGCGTCAAAAGCGGCGAAGGCCCTATTGAAACTGAAAGAATTAATATTATTCTTTTATCCGGCAAATTAACTGCACAGTGTGAGCATAGGCTAATACATAATCAAAACCTGCTATAGAAGTAGAATATAGTGTGAAATTGGGACTAATTTATTACTTTCAAAAGCATCATCTTAAAATAGTTCTTATAAAACTTAACCCTGATTATAATTCTCAGTTTTATATTAATCTGTCATTGTATTTGACATATTTTAACAAATCTTTTGTGCACTTTCCAACAATTTAAACTTTGAAGTCATCAAATTCTATGGACAAAGTTTTAGAAAGATGTAGAAAACATGCACAGGCCCCGACAATAAGACCAACCTTGTCCAGCCTGTCTTGGGACTTTAACCTCAACTCCTCTGCCTGCTGCTGAGCTGTCTCGGAATCCGCGGTGAGCTGCTGCTTCAGCTCAGTCAGGATGTTAATGTACTTCTCATACTCCTGCTCTGACACCGGGATCTCCCTGTCCAGCTGGGTGTCATCCCAGGCCTTCTTCTGAAAGAACTCTGACAGCTTCAACTGCAGCTGGCTGTGGTGTTGGCGGGTGTCATCTCTGTCCTCACGCTGCTCCTGCTTTGGCTGAATGTTTTCATAGTTGGTGTCTTCTTGGTCTTCAGGAGCACCAGCGGATTCCTCTTCTTCAGCCTTGTCTTTCCCATTTGTAGGACTTGTGTTCTTTCTCTCCGGGGTCTCAAGGTGCAAACTGGGAGATCTATTGCCATCATTGCTGTTAACTTCAACAACAACACTCTCCTCATTGGACGTTTGCTGTTCATTGACGTCATTTGTCTTCACATCCAAATCACTTGTGTTTCCTTCTGGCTCAGAGGTGGCTGCTTCTTCAACAGTGGTCTCTTCAGTGGGGTTCACACTTTCAGAGTTTTCTTTATCACGATCTGATGCAACCATTTCAGCTTGGACATCTTCCTTTTTATTTTCATGAATTGTCACAGCAGAACTGTCATCCTCATTGGTTGAATCTGCCTCTGACACCACATTAACATTCTTCACCTCGTTTTCTGCCTTTCCATCCATTTTCAATGGAAAAAGAACACCCCAAAATGTGTCTATAACTAAAGGGCTTGTTCCCTTCTGTAGTCTGAAACTGTTCGTTTTGTTTCGGTTGTCCTGGAAACTGTGATCGGGAGCCAATCAGAGGCGCCCTGACCTCTTCTTATTAATATTAACAAGCAGGATGTGGGAAGGTCGCGCCGCAAAGCTCGCAGTGCGCAGGCGCGCTGTTCTGCCTCCAACAACAAGAAGCAGGAGCCAGGCAACATGGCCGACCTGGGGAAGAAGTACTGCGTTTACTGCCTTGCAGACGTTACTAACCTGCGGCTCCGCTGCACAGACTGCCCCGATATCGAGCTGTGTCCGGAGTGCTTCTCGGCGGGCGCAGAAATCGGTAATCACCGGAGATGGCACGGCTACCAGCAGGTCGACGGCGGTCGGTTCACTCTCTGGGGTCCCGACGCAGAGGGAGGATGGACCAGCAGGGAAGAGCAGTCGCTACTCGATGCTATCGAGCAATATGGATTTGGAAACTGGGTACATCACTTTTTAAGTTACTTAACTTAATTTCCCTCTAGAATACAATACATGTACGCTCACAAAAGTTGGGTTTAAAGTTTCTTAGATAATGTTAAGAGTGAAAGTTGGCTGGTGCTAGCGACAATGTTGGGGTAACGTTACTGTTTATGATCATTTTGGCAATCCATTTGCTTTTCGTAGGCCTACTGTCGTAAACACTGGACGTTTAATTTGACATTAAAGGCACAACAAGGCTTTACTGTTATGTTACATTAAGGATAGGGGCTTACGAGTAGTTGGCTATTCCAAAATATGACTGCATAGTGACTACTTTTTCAGATAGTTATTGATACACGGGGAATGCGTTTGTTACAGAAGTCAAATTACACCAGAATACAACACAAACAATGTAACAAACGAAAAATCCTTAACTTTTAACTCAACTTCAACTTAAGTAATAATGCAAGTATATTACATGTTCGTAACCTGTTGCCCTAGTAGAGGGTAAGCCTACTTTTTCTACATCCCAGACCAAAATAAATTACTAATATTGAATTTATGATATAGGCTTCCATCACTTTCCTTAGCATTAGACTAAGCATTAGATTAAGCTAGTTTTACCACTGCATTCCACAATGCTCCGACTCTGTTTTAGGGAACATTAAAACAAAACAAAAAAAGTTTAAGGTTCTTAGTCTACACATTGCCGCTGTAGATAGGGAAATACTTTACTTCACTGGTGTGTAAGTTAACACAGAAGCCTTGAAAATGTTATGGAAATAAGTATATGGTAATAAGCAGGGGTGTTGGACTAGGGGGGAAAAGGGGACTCAGGGCCCTTGTGTGACGAGGGCCCAAAAAGATGCTAGAATGAATAGCTATGGATGCGGGGAGGGACCTATGAAATGCCGTTCTACAGGGCCCAGAATTTTGTGGTATGCTATACTGCAAATATCAAAGATAAACTAACAACAGCACATATCTTGCTAAAGAGTCACACACATATGCCAAATACCAGAAGTAATAACAATAAAACCCATGAGATTAAGTAAAAGCATACCTCAAAGTGTCAGAGGTTTACAATTCAAGAGAAGAAAAGCCCCAGTGGAATTTTTTTATTGTACACTTTATCTTCCATATAGATTGAATTGTATGCGTACACGTTAACCAATTTCCCATTTTTGCGTGTTTAGAAGACTTACAGTTGACTGACTCTCTAGTTTACATTCATTTATTGGAATTAATTAGCGATGTGCTGATTGTGTAATTCTTCCTCGATACCAATCTTAAATATAGAAACTGTCTGAAGTGATTTCAACATTTATGATTCAACAAATCCATCAGTGCACATTTACCTCAGCGTCCCCACCACCACCACGACCTGTAGTAGGCCGGGATGTCCAATTCCAGCAATACACTACTAAAATGTTCATCTGTTTTGCAGCTGCCCCTCTCTCTGCGGAGGCGGGCACGAGTAGTCAAAAACTGCAGTAAAAAAAAATTGTAGTTTGAATATGTAAATGTGCTGTATTTATATAGCGCTTTTCTAGTCTTAACGACTACTCAAAGCGCTTTTACATCATACAGGAAACATTCACCATTCACACACATTCATACACTGTGGCCGGGCTGCCATATAAGGTGCCACCTGCTCATCAGATACACACTCACACACATTCACACTCCGAGCGGGGGCAACTTGGGGTTCAGTGTCTTGCCCAAGGACACTTCGACTTGGGACTGCAGGGTTGACAAAGCTGGTTGACTATGTGTATCAACTTAATACTGTCTCTATCTTACCTATTGTTGGTATTAAACTACATAGTTCTTTACTAAAAACTTACTTTGACATTTTCAAGAATTTATCGAACCTTACAATAAAATTATTCCCTGAGCCCAGGGTTAAAAACATGAAGGTAAAGTCCTATAATTTGCAACAATAATAAAGACAAAAAAGCAGAAATACATTACATATGAGGAGATGGCACTCAATAAATGACGTAAATATTATGAAACATATTGTCAATTTTCTCTTGATCGTCTAAATGATGATTCTTTTTTAGCAGTACTGTGGTTAGTAGTTGAATATGCATACCTTTTTGTAATTCGCCCACTCTGCTCTTCAGTAACAACTTCCTGTTTGTGGTGTCTTTCAGGAGGACATGGCTGCTCACGTTGGAGCATCCCGAACGCCTCAGGAAGTCATGGAGCACTACGTCACCATGTACATCCACGGAAACCTGGGCAAGGCCTGCATCCCTGACAACATTCCCAACCGGGTGACAGACCACACCTGCCCAAGCGGGGGGCCCCTGTCGCCGAGCCTCACCACCCCGCTGCCTCCGCTGGACATCAGCCTGGCTGAGCAGCAGCAGCTGGGCTACATGCCCCTACGGGACGATTACGAGATTGAATATGACCAGGATGCAGAGAAGCTCATCAGCGGGCTGTCTGTGAACTACGACGACGAGGATGTAGAAATTGAAATGAAACGTGCCCACGTGGACATGTATGTTCGTAAGCTCAGAGAACGCCAGCGACGTAAGAACATTGCCCGAGACTACAACCTGGTGCCTGCATTCCTGGGCCGAGACAAGAAAGACAAGGAGAAAGAAAAACCAGGAGCACTGGGAGTTGTGGGTGGAGCAGCAGCTGGCGGTGGCACTGTTGGATCAGGCTCTACGACAACAGCAGGATCAGGTCCTGTTCCCAGTACGCCCAAAAGAAAGATCACCAAGGAAGAGAAGGAGCAGCGGGTCAGACTGCGGGGGCTCTGCCAGTTCATGGCCACACGGGAGTTTGAAGACTTCTTTGAGAACATGCAGAAAGAGCGCGTGCTCAGGGCCAAGGTGCGCGAGCTGCAGCGCTACCGCCGCAACGGCATCGCACGCCTGGAGGAGACGGCTGAATATGAAGCGTCGCGCCACAAACGGGAGAAACGCAAGGAGAACAAAAGCGTGGTCACCTCCAAACGGGGCAGTGGAGGAGGGGGCGGGCTTGGCTCAGGGATGGGACTCGGGGTTGGAGCTGGAGGGGGAGGAGGCATTGCTGGAGGACTGGGGGTTGGAGGTGGGATCAAAGAAGAGGGAAAAGATGGTGAGTTTGCCGCCATCGAGAATCTAACGGGCTTTGAGTTGCTTTCGGACAGGGAGAAGGTGCTGTGTAACTCTCTGAATCTCAGCCCAGCACGCTACCTGACTGTCAAAACCATCATCATCAAAGATCACCTGCAGAAGAGGCAAGGCATCCCGGCCAAGAGCCGGCTGCCCAGCTACCTAGACAAGGTCCTCAAGAAGCGCATTCTCACCTTCCTCACGGAAAGTGGCTGGATATCCCGAGACGCTTCTTAGCGATCCATCTTGGGTCAGGAAGTAAGGAGTGATGATTGCTGATAGCAAATTTGCTATAAGCTCTGTAGGCAGGACAAAACTACTGGCTTTTTTTATTTTTTTCAAAAGTGATCTTGTGAATATGTACATTGCAAAGAAAGAGGATGCCCCACTGGAAAAAAGTATATTTTCATATCAGGGCTAGAAGCAAAAAATAAATTAAAATAGCCTTTATTTTTACATTTGGAAACAGACAGGGCTGAAAAACAACTCAGTGGTCTCAAAATACTTTTGTCCATATTGTTACTGCATAAATGAGAACTACAATGCTAACAAGTTATACATAGTGGCAGAGATATTTTATTGTTATTGCATCAGCTGCATTAAACACTGACTGGGCAGAAGCCAATAATGCTGAAAGGAAGGGGAAATAAGATCATAACATTTCCTGGAAACATGACATTTCCTGGACTGTTTAAGAGTAGTAATTGTTAAGACAAATGTTTGACAGCATGGCACCAATGGGTGACAGAAATGGTCACTGTCTTTGTTAACTGTTTCACCAGTTAAAGCTGGACTTTATAGAAAGAGCTAGCTGAATTTTCTAACATTTTGAAGGCCTTAATTCCTAGAATTTGACATGCGTCTTCAGTAAACTCTCAATTTTTGGACTAATTTTTTTTCTTCTTATTGCCTACAAGAGAAGGAAAACAAAAAGCAGCAGAGTCCAACCATCATCTTGCTTTTCTTGCCACTGCCTGAAGGCAATTTGTATCAGGGTCAACACAGGTTGTTATACCGATTTATCTGCTGATGTTAGCTTATCACTGCTATATCAGTATTGGCACATATGTCTGCCAATAAGCAACAAGAAATATAAGTAAAGAAATGCCAAAGAATATAAAATATATCATTTAGAGACAGTGTTGTCATTACACACTCTGTCCACCAGAGAGTGCTGCTGGCAAGTTAGTATTTCAGTTGTAAAACGTCCGACGCAGGACATTTCCAGGTTACAATTCGTTAATAACCAAATTTAAAGGAGTCAAATCATAAATACTCATTTATGTTTATGGTGTAAAAAAAGAATATCTGCAGATGTATTATATTTAAAGCCCCTGAAAATGTTGCTTCAAATCTCACTTATGTTTTCTAACATTAAATATTCCTGCTAAATAAGCAACAATCCAGGTTAAACGACATCTTTAGCTATTACTTATTTTGTTATTTTAACACTTAGACAACCCAGCTAATCTGCTTCATCAGGACTGTTGGTTGATTTAATCAGATTTGTTCAACAGCTACCAGTAACAACCCACCTTCATGATTAGATTGAAGTATTGTTAAATCCTGATTGGTGCTAAAAGGTATGTGACATAATTCTGAATGAGCCCTGCCCAATTTCAACCAGGCAGACATGTGACATTACCAAAACTGTTTCAATCTTCTTAGAAAATAGTGAGTTAATGTAGCTGTTACTCATCAAAGTTGACTGAGAAAAGAACTTTTCATGGCGTTTGAATATTTCTAGGTTTAAAAAATCCTTTATTGGCCGGGCTCTTGTTAGTATTTTAATCCCGTTTTTGTTTGTCACCTTAAATTAGTATGGAGGAGGAACTCTGGCCCCAAAACAAGATATGCTACTCTTACAAAATAGGGTTAGTAAACAGAAGAAAGATCTCTTTTTATTTTATTTATTCAGTCTCTCTTTCAAACACAGTGCAGACTAATTTAAACGATGTCCGAGCGCTGCTTGCACAGACAGACAGAATTTGTGGCTGAGATGATGCACGTCAGAGCATTTTGTAGGAAAAGGGGGCGAAAATAGGCCCAGGTGTCATGCTTCCAGCACTGCTGATCGGAGCTGGAGCCGATAATTACCCACAATTTTTCCCGGGAGTGAATGCCGATTGTAACCTTTCCCACTGAAGACAAAGGCTTGTGAGCTTTTTGCCCAATGAGAACAGGGCACATGTGTTGAAGGCAGAACCGTGACAGCAGCATTGGGGGCTCATTCTCGTCTTCTTGCTTTTTCTGGAAGCCGGGCTATATGGTGTTGATGCCACTATTTAAATGTAAATTAAGTTATTAAACCGGCTGTTGTTTCACGTCGGCAGCTCTGAAATCACAGAGAAGAAAGGCATTTGAATGTGTCTTACCTAAGATAAAATATATGCTAGATTCAGATCTTTTTCCTTTTCACGGCAACGGTAACTGTTGGAAAATTGGCTTTTTGGGGGGTAAAAACAAGCCACGAGTAGCATTTGATCTGTAGCGGTAGGTAGTCATTTCCCTAAAACTACTTTTGATGACCAAGTTTTTTGTGTTCTCCAAAAAAAGGAGTGGCCTCCCCTTCATTGTATAACTTGAGTTTCTTTAACTGTGGAGAATGACAACGTTCTGGGAAGTCATCAGGCGTGGTCATATCCCATCAATGTGGTGCTCCAAACCATGTACCAATCTAGTCATACACTACAATTTTATTTAAAGTATAACTTTTGTCAAATGTTCCTTATTATCAACAAATCCTATGAAAAGACCAAAACCATCAATGAATTGATTCTACCATCTAACTATCTAATATTGTGTGAATTCAAAGCATACTATATCCTTTGCGTTCCATGGTCAGTTAAAACACATCAATAAGTCACACAGTTGCACTGGGGGATAGAGCTGTCAAAACGGACCAATAATATTATAAATAAATATTTGAGTGTTCCTTCTAAAAACACACACATATGTTCGCATACATTTAAATATCTACCGTATTTGTGCACATTTCCATTCGAAGAAAAAGCAATTCTACTTGAATAGGTGGGTTTATTTTTTTAGAATATTTTTGGGGATTTTACGCCTTTAATTTTTCAGTTAGTTGAGAAAGGGGGAAGACATGCAGGAAATTATCACAGGTTGGATTCAAACCCTGGACCTCTGCGTCAAGGCATAAACCTTTCTGTCAATGTGCGCCTGCTCTACTACTGAAGCCACACTGATTAGGTGTATTCATTTTAAAAGATCTACATACATACACACAGACCTCTTTCCCTCTTGGGAGCGTGCAGGAGGCAGGACACAACGCCGACTCTCATTTGTAATTTGGCTATTAACAACCAAGTCTCATAAAATTCCTTAAAACTGTCCGACGACTTTGGCGTCCGTCCTTACCAACAGAAGTTCCCAGATCTTCTCTTCTCTTGAGTTAGACATTTTCGTTGGCGTCTTTGCAGCGCAACGTTTAGGGAACAGCGGCTCAGGCCCATGCCAAAAGGACAGACGGCCGCTGCTTTTTCCCACATTCAAACGTAAATTTTCATATTCAAATGTCTTAGTATTTATTTTTTTAAACAATATGTAGTCCCTAACAAATGCATGATTTCCTCCTGTTTGAGTAACATTTCTTAAAACCAACAGTAAGCAGCTGTTTAGGGGAGGTTAACGACATCTTGCGTAGGGCCCAATGGGCAGCTGGACGTTGGGAAGTATTAAGAATTTGTTGTTTTAATCTGTCTCTGGGCATAAGTGGTACATGACTTGGAGAACCGCTGACCTAAAGTACCTGTGTGTGGAAAACATTTATCTTTCCAGCATTAATAGTGGGTCACATCCAGTACATAGACTTGTTTTTTAGGCCATTGCAGTTGCATAGCTAACCATAGAGTAATCCTTACATGACATGTTCTAATGGAATTTGAGGTAGTAGTCAACTGTAGTGGGTTTATTGAAGAGGCCGATTGAGCATCAGGCCTGGCATTGTATGTTGAAGCTGAGGAGTAGGTATGAGAATCATAATGGTATCGGTATAACAGGGGTCAGGTCAGCTTAAAAGGCCAAAATGCTATCTGATCCAGAATGTTCTTATAAATCAAACAGCGATCATGTAGAATGATGGTTCTCCTTTATTTGAATGTCAGCTTATGTTTGTTCTTTTAGATAACCTGTAGACTATGTTTTTTTGTTTGCTTTTTATGGACTGCTTTTCAGATTTTGACAGTGGTGTCGTTCTGCGTGTGCAACCAAATGTTCCACATCGTTCCACAATGGTGTGTTTTGCTGTAAATGTTTCAAAGGAAAAAACGGCAATTTGATATATTTTTTTCTCAGTGGGGGGAGATTTGTACGGGGAGGGGGTTTGCATACTTTGTCACTAACTGTAGATAACTTTGTAAGATAAATTGGAAAAAGAAACTATAATTACTGACCTGTAAAATGTACAGTTATTTTGTCTCATGGAAATGTTTATAGCTTTTGTAATAAAACAAAAAGATTTTGGATTTCAAAGAAGCATTTTTGATGGCATGCTGTTGTGCCGTCTTCAATCTTGTTACCGGTGTTATACCGTTGAGCTGTTTTGATGTCCCGTTATTTTGTTATTACACATGACAAGGTGTCTGGAGATGTATTAAAAGGGCAAAAACATAATTTTAAATAGTCCTGTTTCCTTTTCAATAATATACAGTGTGAATGACCCTGAAAAGATTGTTGGCCAGAGTGACAGAGGAGGACTGGTTAATCAAGCTGATTAACCAATACCAGCATGTTAAAGCTCTCACATTATTCTCATTTTCTGGTTCATAATTGTATTTTGAGGTTGCACCAGAATAGGTTTACATGGTTTCATTTTCAAATAAAACCATATTTTGCTGTTCAGGACAAAAAAAGGACAAACTTTTTTCCAAGTTTTATGCGTGTGGAAGCACCAGAGACACAAAATAACACCTAAACTCCCAGGATTTTTCTTTTTTCTTCTCATAATAACGCCACTTTAAGGCTGTTACATTGGCCACATCGATTTCCAAAAATCTAATCTAACTTTAGTAGAAGTGGTTTTATGGTGGCCCTGAAGTGCAAAACACAAAGAGAAAACACAGCAGCAAAAGAGTAAACGGCATTTGGACACCATAGAAATAAAATAAGAGTAGAATGTATATGGAACTGTTTGCCATGAACATTTGACAAGTTCAATAAAATGGTGATAACACGTCAGTATTTCCGTAGAGTGTGTTAGACTCACTAGTTTTACAATTTATTAAATTGAAATTGATGACTTACCAAAGCAATTGGCTGAGCACTGTGGCTCAGTGGTAGAGCGGTTGCCTGCCAATTGGAGGCAACCCCCGCCCCTGCAGTCACTGTCGAAGTGTCCTTGGGCAAGACACTGAACCCCGAGTTGCCCCCGGTGCTGCGCATCGGAGTGTGAATGTGTGTGAATGTTTATCTGATGAGCAGGTGGCACCTTGTACGGTAGCCCCAGCCACAGTGTATGAATGTGTGTGAATGGTGAATGTTTTAAGACTGGAAAAGCGCTATATAAATACAGCACATTTAAATTTACATTTAAATCCAGCAATTCCTCTTGCAGTACGGCAGCGGACATGGTATACATAAGACGCCTCTCCATGGTTGGTTCTACTCTACTGCTTATTTGTCCGAAAACCTCACCTTGGTGGGGGGAAAAAAATCGGTTTGTATGTAAGTTTATGGGATGGTGGAAGTTAGCCTCCTGCTACAATAGTCAATTATTTGCCATGACAGGAGTACACATTAAAATGATGCCACTCTAAGCATCGTGCTACGTTGATTTGAATGAGAATGTCCATTCTATTTTCACGGGTGAGACTCAAACCGGATTATGTAGGTACATATTGTATACTTTCTGGCAGTCTGCTAGTAACTGAAGTACTTCTTTGGGTTTCCAGCAGATTGGATGTCTTGGAAGATTCAGTCTTTACAGCAGTGGTCCGGGTCGGACCTGCCTACCTGTCATTCTCCCCCTCTCCTGTCCCATATAGGCCAAATCAATATCTTTCAAAAACAAAATGCTTGCCGATAGAGCTTTTTGTACTGTGAACGAGTAGATCAACAACGTTGCAGCCCACAGAGTTCCATGTATTATGAAGGCGTTTAGATTTGACTGATGTATGACTCAGAGAAGCAGTAGCTTAAGTATCCTAATCAGATCCATGAGTTGTGCCAAGTTCACTGCAGCTACAGTTGACCGTGTTGGTGAGAGAGCCAGAAAACCCGCATGCCCGGCCCTGTTCATATCACACAGTATCTTTACCTAATCTCTCCCTTCTAGTCTGAAAGACCTTGAAAAAACACCTTGTTTCTCTCACTATGACTAGAGTCACTACTTGTTCCGAAGCTAATCGCCATCACTCTCTCTACCACAATCCCTACCCTGCTATACTCAGAGATCGACGCACACACAAGTATAAACTTCAAGCTACATGCGTGGACCCTCCGCAAAACCATAAATCACGTTTAAGAGAAAAGGTTTGGTTTTATCTTAAGACGTGTGAAAGAAAAACAAACCATGACACTTTAACCAGTTTAATCTGATGACACATAATGATGCTATTGGATAATTGTGACATTACCGTCAGGCACCGTTGAGCCAAATTGAGGCGTGAGAACCTTAGAATAACTGACGCCGTCTTACCAGAGCTTGATCACATCCAAATTAACAAAATGTTTTTACTCAGAAGTAACTCAGTACAAAGTAACATCGTAATCTTTCTTTAACTCCTCAAGTACGGTTCCTTGCTACAGTCACAAAATGAATATACAACTCAAACAGGAAAAGAGTCAAGTTCATTATTAGGGCTTTAGCAAAAGTCCGGAATGATACTAGCAGTTCAGAATCAGCTTTACTCAATATGGGGATGAATTTTAAATCATAGGCCACACAAAACAGAGGGGTTTATGGTCATCAACTTTTTTTTGAAAAATCATACTTGTCTTTTTCCTTAAGATTCATAGTTGTTTACAATCTCTGACAATAACTGACTCTGAAATGACTGATGACACTGAAACTCTATTGTAAGGACTGTTCTGTGCTAGACAAAGTATGTGTGTAAAGAGTGTTTTTTGCCCCAAACATCTCCTTCCAGGCAGCGCAGCAATGGTTATGTTTAGGGTAAGCTGCGTGGAAGGGGACGGCAAAAAACACCATCGAGCATGTACAGGTGCCTGTTAAAAACTTGTGGATGCTGTCCGGATATAAAGTTCAGTTCAGGTGGTTCTCGTTTCTTTGAGCCTGGACCAGTGTGCTGTACCTGAGCTCATCCATCACTCAGGCAACAAAGCTAATCCCACTTTATCACAGTTACATCATCACTTCTAGGAGGCTTTAACCACGCCCACCAATGCTGGCCTGAGGGTTCGACCGTGAAGCTTGTAGCCCACTTTGGTTACTACGGCAACAGTGCCAGGCTCCTTGCCCTCCATGGGGGCGTGGAAAAGGGCCTCATGCTCGTAGGGGTCAAACTTCTGCCCGTCGGGGTTGAGCTTGACCAGGCCATGCTTGGTGAAGACCTTCTGGATCTGGACCTCGGTCATCACCAGGCCGTCATACAGGTTCTTCAGGTGAGGGTTCTGGCTCGTCACCTCCTCCTTGGGCACGCTCTCTGTGGCCTTCTCTAAGATGTCGGCCACTTCAAGCAGGTCCTTACAGAAGCCCTGGATCCCTGGGGATGGAAGCATGCTTTAAATCTCTGACTTTGTATCATAATTATTATGCTATCTATCTATCTATCTATCTATCTATCTATCTAGTACAGGCCAAAGGTTTGGACACACCTTTTCAATCAATGCGCTTCCTTTATTTTCATGACTATTTACATTGTAGCTTATCACTTGAGGAATCAAAACTATGAATGAACACATGTGGAATTATGTACTTAACAAAAACAGGGTGGCTACAGGTATTAACAAGTCAAATTTAAGACTTTTTAAGACTTTTTAATACCAATTCTAAATGAAATTTAAGACCAAACTTACGATGGAAATACAAAGTGGAAATATACAGTAATCTTTCCAAGTAAACACAAAATTAACAGTATGGTAAAATGCCAATAATCGGTTGAGTTTAAGAACATTGACTTAATGTGTGTAATGTGAAAGAATAACACAAAAATGTAATTGCTGTCCTAAATTATATTATTACAATATTTTCAGAACATTTGGGTCCCTTGAACAAATGGTTATAACATCAAGTGAAATAACCTCAAGTGAATATTAAATAATAAAAAACACTGTTCCTTTTGAACAAAAAAAATAATTAAATGCCAATTCCAGCTGCTTTTAAAATGCAAAGACTCTTATACAATTTGTGTGCCCAACAGACACAGAGAGAGAGAGAGACTCAGATGGATGGGTTGCCGTTTGTGGAGGACTCATCATGGAGAGAGAGTAGACAGCAGTGTGTATGACTGTTTTGCGGTGTGTGTGTGTGTGTGTGTGTGTTTTCAGGTGTCCATGTGACCAATTTTTGTTCAAGTTCTGATGTCTACTCCTGAGCTTTTGTGAATATACTTGTAAAACAATTCATATTCTATAATAAACAAAACAGTGACTTGGCACTAGAGAAAGCCTTCCCAAAAGAGTGTCCTTACCAATTTATAACAATACACGCACAAGCAAATCCAGTTGTTTGCTTTTGGTTTTCTGGTTCAGTGTCTCGTGGAACATAATTACAAACGCACCGCATTTTTGGACTTCTGTGATGAGCTATTTTTTGATATATGGCGCCAATCCAAATTT
>NC_048425.1:16979528-16991141 GCF_013103735.1 Etheostoma cragini | reverse complement strand
CATCAAAAGTGGTAAAGGAATGGCTAAACCAGGCTAGAATTAAGGTTTTAGAATGGCCTTCCCAAAGTCCTGACTTAATCCCCATTGAGAACATGTGGACAGTGCTAAAGAAACAGGTTCATGCAAGAAAAGCATCACATTTAGCTGAACTGCACCAATTCTGTCAAGAAGAGTGGTCAAACATTCGACCTGAAGCTTGCCAGGACCTTGTGGATGGCTACCAAAAGCGCCTAGTTGCCGTGAAAATGGCCAAGGGACATGTAACCAAATACTAATGTTGCTGTATGTATATTTTTGACCCAGCAGATTTGGTGACATTTTCAGCAGACCCATAATAAATTTATGAAAGAACCAAACTTTATGACTGTTTTTTGTGACAAACATGTATGTGTTCCGATCACTCTATCACAGAAAAATAAGAGTTGTAGAACTTATTGAAGACTCAAGACAGCCATAACATTGTGATTTTCTACAAGTGTATGTACACTTTTGACCACAACTGTAAATGACTGTACAAGCCTTGAATCTGAAAGCATTGCTTGGAACACTTCTTCAGTCCCGTCATTTGACCTGTATGAATTGTGGCTTGTCACGGTCCTCAGCCCCCCCATCACCTCTGCTCGGAGTGTTGGCTTTGAGCCACAAACTGCTCGTAGTTCAGCTGGCATTGTTGGCTGTGGATTTCCCATCCTAACACCTAGCGTTGTAGCGTTGACATCGTTGCTAGCGATGGAGCAGAAACTAGCGATGGCGGGTAGGTGGCGTGCCTTTACGTAGTCTGTGGTTTTTACTTTGTACGTGCGATTCCACCGCTCTGTTCCCCATTTTCCCAAGTTTGAAAATCTTCCGACACATAACGCAGTTTGCTTCATACGCATTTTCAGGCTCCGACCTTAACCAAGGATACTCGTTGTTTTAAAGCCAACACCAGCCCACGAAGCAGCTTGATTTGTGTAAGTGGTTAAGGTCAGGATAGCCGATTGGTCAGGGGACAGGACATGTACAAATGGGCTTATGTTACAGCGACAACGCATCGCAAAGCCTACCGGAAAAAGAATATTTGACAACAGATTGCCTGCATTTTCGCCGGGACATGACACAAACATATTTAAGACCTATCCAATCTGAATTTAAGCCAATTTAATGCTTTTTAAGGCCTTAATTTTAGGAAACGTAATTTAAGACTTTTTAAGACTTTTTAAGGACCCGCGGCCACCCTGAAAAAAGTGTTAAATAACTGAAAACATGTCTTATATTCTAGTTTCTTTGATTTTTGATAGTGCTGCAAACCCTTGGTGTTCTCTCAATGAGCTTCATGAGGGAGTCACCTGAAATGTTTTTTTTTTTTACTTCACAGGTGGGCCTTTTCAGGGTTAGTGGAATTTCTTTCCTTATTAATGTAGTTGGGACCCTCAGTTGTGTAGTGCCGAAGTCAGGTTGATCCACAGCCAACAGCTCTATTGGACAACTGTTAGAGTTCATATTATGGCAAGAACCAATCAGCTAAGTAAAGAGAAACGAGTGCCCGTTGTTACTTTAAAAAACTGAAAGTTAGTCGATCCGGAAAATTGCGAAAACTTAGAATGTGTACCCAAGTGCAGACGCAAAAACCATCAAGGGCTACAACAAAACTGGCTCACATGAGGAGCGCCCCCTATAATCCATATGTGTTCATTTGTAGTTTTGATGCTTTCATTGAGAATCTACAATGTAAATAGTCATGAAAATAAAGAAAGCGCATTGAATGAGAAGATGTGTCCAAACTTTTGACCTGCACCCCCACACCTTAGCCAACCGCCAAGTTCGCTGCCCAAGAGTTTCTGAATAGGTACATGCTAGGAACATGTTAAAAAGTAGCCTTGCATAGTCAATGAAGAGACTACAATAAGTAATGGGTTAGAACATTAAAGCATGTAAACCTATTCTAGTAGACCCCAAGAGTGCAAAAAGGACACTGAAAAGGAATATAAAAGCAGTGAAAAAAGGAAGTCATGCACAGTATGCACACTTATTCTAGAACGGTCTAATAAGCTTGTCATGAAATAGAAATCAAGTTAGTTCTAGTAGTGAAAGTTCAATACAGGTTTTACAGACAACCACTTCAAAAAGACAATTTACTCAAAGAAGAATAAGGATGGCCTCTTGGGACATCTAGTATAGTATAATTGATCTAGAACAGTGATTATTTTCTACAGGATGTGTCCATGGTAAAGCCCTTTTTAGGTGGAAGATGCTGTTGAAATATGGAAAACCGGCACATTTAAAATGGAATCTTTACCGTATAGTTTAGCATCTTCAATCATCTTCTGACTCCTTGTCCTGAGGTTCTCAGTGTCTGCCAAGGCCCGCTTGTATTTTTCCTGGGAACATGATAGAAACAGTTTGCTATGGAGTCAACACACAACTAACTCACTACAGGTCAAACGTTTGGGGTCGATTGGAAATTTTCCATTATAGACAATACCAGCTCAAATCAGTTGCATTGTTGTTTTTTAACCAGAGCAGCAGTTTAGATTCCATAATGTTCTTACATAATTGCAAAAGGGTTCTCCAATGGATTCTCAGTTTTTTGAAATTATATCAGATTATTAAACATAATGTGTCTTTGGAAAATTGGATGAATGGTTATTGATAATGGGCACTGTAGATAATGCCTTAAAAATTAGCCACCCACTCAGATCAGCTGGAATTATTTCTATGATGGAAATCTGTAAGTGACCCCAAACTTTTGACTGGTAGTGTACATTATGCAATGAAGCTTAGGCATCAGTTGTTGTTTTTATAAATGTATTCAACCTTTATTTAGGGAAGGAAAAAGATCTAAGCTATTCTAAAAAAAAGGTCTGTAGAGTACTTTTGTTAAAGGTGGCAATGATTAAAATGTAAACCCAGATTAAAATCCATACAGTAAACACCACCTTGTGCCAACATGACTATAATAAAAAGAAAAGTATTGCTACTGCATTTATATGTAACTGTGTTTTTTCTGTGAGTGTGTTAGAGATGGAAATTCTCTAACTCTCTTAATGGGAATTAAATGACTGAAATTAAAAAATGGCTTAATTTTTAATTTAGGATTAGTACATTGGAAAACGAATTATTTTCATACATTTATTATAAACATGCCCTCTGATTACAAAGGAAATCTATTTGTTGCATGCAGCAATTTTGTACAAGATATTATAGGCAGGCCTATAACAAATAATTGTCTAACTGCAATTATTTTCCATAGTCGCAGTTATTTTGTATAATTGCAATTAAAGCATTAGAGCACTAGAGTTGCCATAGAAACTCCAAACATCCTGGGCTGTAGCCGTCTAAAGCCAGGGAAATTAAACATGCTCCGTTTATTGTTAATTATTCATTCTTTTTTTTTTTATTAACGGAAATAAAATGTTATGTTTTAATTTTGTTCTTCATTTTAACAATGTAATACAATGTTCTATGATAATAACGAGGCATGGTTTACTTGATTGGGTGTGAACCTGCGTATCTGGGTCTCATATTAGTAAAATATAACAAGATGTATCCTGGGATTCATTTAAACTTGTTTAAAAAAGTAATCGAAGAATGAGAAACGTATTATTTCACTACAAGAGACAACTATATTGTTGATCGCAATTATTTTTCTTTTCCGCCTTTATATTCCATACTGGACCTCTGCATTGAGGCATAAAGCCCTCAGAACGTGTGCGCCTGCTCTACCCACTGATCCAAAGCGGCCACAATAGCAATTATTTCTAAGACAATTAATTGTTGAGCAAAATTTGGAATTTACAGGCCTAATTATAGTACCTTCAATTTAAGCTATTGTTACTGTATTGGCCGAAATCTGAATATAATTTCAGGTCACTTCGACATGGGACTGCAGGGCCAGGGATCAAACCACCAGACGACTGCTCTACTACCTCGGCGACAGCCACATGTACAGGGATGATGGTGACAGTTCTCAGACAAAAAGGGACTAAAGCTAGTTATGGAGTGGTTGAAAGTGTTTGTGAAGACTGCAGCGAGGTGGTCAGCAGATGCCTAAACTGCAGGGCTTACACCACCAATAGGCCCTTCTGCCTTGCTGCAGTCAATGTGTAGAGCGCGCTTGGATTGTGGTGGCACCTTCTCAGGTCTGGCTATGTGCTGTGAGTTTGTGTAATGGCTTTAGTATCAGTTTTAGGTGTAAAGCTGATAACTGTTTGAGTGGCTGGGCTGCTGCGTCCATACATGCCACCATCTTGGATCAATACAGGGAGAGATTTTAGAACAATATCAGTGTTTCCAACACACAGACCAATTTGTGGCGGTGCGCCATACAATCAACACCGGCCGCCACAAATCGTGTTTTGTTGTTATTGTTGTTATTGTTTTTTAGACGCTATCTAATACTTGCATTTGTTCAGCTGCAGTACCTTTCCCTGCTCTCCTCCGTCTTTCTGTCACACCACACACACGCACGCGAAATCAGCGACTTTTTAGACCCCTTCGAAACTTTTATTTTATTTTATTTCAGTGAAATAAACAGTGTTGGTTGATAATCCACCTTAAAAGTTAGTCATTGTTAGGTGGAATTATAAGGGCAACTTGACAGAATGTGGTAAATTCATCAGATTACTGTTTCATCAGAATAGTGCAGCTACCAGCCTGCTCAACTCCAGCCTGACTGAACTGGATTTGTGTGACTTACTGTCATGTCTTTGAGCTGTTCCTCCAGCTGGGTCTCTGCTGCACTCTGCTCCGGCTTCTCAGCCTCCTCCTCTGACCCGTGGCCGTTCTTCTGCTGGGTGGCTGTGCATAACAATCGTGGAGAGGCTCTGGGTTGAAGGTGGGGACGAGAGAGAAAGAGAGAGAGATTGATTTTATTTGTTTGATTGTAAATTAGTTCACTTGTAGGTTTGGACTGCTGGTTTGACAGAACAAGACATTAAAAGGCATCACTATGGGCATAATTATTCAATCATGATAATTGAAAACTATATATAGACAAGCTTTGTGATGCACACTATCGCAGTACAAAAATATTTAGGTGTTTTAGAGAACGTTTTCCATTCAGACAGACCCCTGGAGAATTCAATTCAGTCAGCTAGATGTTTTGGAGGGAAACTGCTATTACTGTTGCTGTATAAAGCTAATTTTTACAATAAGATGTGTGATTTTATCATAGCTCTTGACAATAAAATTGATTTGATACTCAAGAGTTCACTTAAAGTTGGAGCTTACTGTACTACCCCATGGGGTGGACGAGGGATTACTTCATGACATTGCGTTTACATCAGTGTATTGTAATATAAAAAACTACAACCCATCTGTGTGCCTTAGTTTTTCTTTTAATATAAATATTGTATGACAATAGTCTACAATTATATGAAAATGCAGTAAAATAATACAAAATAGGAGATTTAATAGAAGATGTTGAAACCATCTGTAAGTACTGCATATATTATTTTACTTCTCAGGGAAGCATGGTATTTTGGTTCCTTCTCCAGACCTGCTTAACAGCTTAATTAACCCTGCTGCCAGTTGTACAACCGCCAGTTATACAACAACGTTGTATGTGCTAGTCTTTGATAAATATCAACGAAGACGAAGTATAGACTAAAATGGAATATTGTGAAATCCTTTGATGTAGTAGAAAAGCCTATTCCACTGTGATTTATGTCGTAATCTTTCTCTAGCCAATAGTGTGGACACATGACACCAAATTCCATTCACAGGTTATTCATCTATGTCATCTATGTTAGATAAGAGAGTAACGACAAAGGAAACGTTAAATTATCAAATTTAGCAATGGAGTTTGGTTCTGACTTCCTCTCCATTTCAGAAAAGACAACACATTAACTGACGTCAACGCACTATGAAATGCTCTTTAACTGATAAAAAATAAAGAGCTAACACACGAACGAACACGAACACACTTGATTGTTGACTTGAACGTTATTTTTAGCATAGTGAACCAATCCTCTCTTCATCATTTGCAATGTGTCACGTTATGTCATCATCCTTCTGCTAGCAATTACAGTGAACGCTACATGCTAACAATGTGAAACACACAATAAATGCGCTTGGCCAGGTCATCTTCAACGCATACACACAGCCACCTGTATCTTTCACTTAACGGTAAAGGTCAACGGACCATGGTCGGTTACGAAAGCTATGGTTGCTAACAGCTAGCTCTTACTATGCCGTTTCCTGGGATGACAGTAACGTAGCTTACCTCCCTGCCAAGTCAAGCCTGGTATTGCTATAACGGACACATTTCAGTTAACAAAGTCGATATTGAAGTATGTTACCTTATTAGCGCAGGTGAAGATACAATTGAGTAGCTCTGTCTCACTGCTCGTACACACCAGCTCGCCATTTTCACTGACTTCAATACTGACTGCTGAAGCATGAAGGGACGCACAATGATGACGGCAGGCAGCAAGGTACGGTTTGAGCCAATCAGCAAGTTAGTAAGAAGACCACCTCTTCCATTTGACAAATCCGATTTAGAGCAGAGTTTGACGACAAGTTGTAGTTTGGTTGAGTTGAACTTAAAGGCGAAAGTTGATGCATGTGACCATAGACAGTTAAAGAAATGACCCATGACATAGTGATGAGACAACCGGCTCTTTAACGTGAGTCGGTTCAATGGTTGGCCTACCGGGTTAATAGATTCGGGCACCGGTTCGCGGTTTGAAGGCCCTGTGGCAAAAGCACTTGGGATCAGAGGACGAGTTTTACAAAAGTCAGAGGAAAGTGGGTAAAATTATGTTCAGGTATGAACATAAATAATTAACATCAATAGTGTACACTAGACACAGCTGCATATTTGTAGCCTACTTCAGGTCAATCTTCAATTATATCAATAAAAGAAATGGATGAGCCTCATGTGTCTTTAATTGAATATATTGATAATTGAATATAATTGAAGCTAATGTGACATTATATTCACTCAGCTTTATACAGTGTATCTCTTGTCACACAGAATCCTGTAATAGCAGCCAGGACGCAACACAGTGTGTAACCCTCAGTCCAGACTGTTTATCATGGGAGTCAGGACATCATTAAGGTCGTAACCTCCAGACACCCAGATACTCCTCACGGAAAGCAGCTGAGTGTGAAGAACACTCTCAAATAACCAAACATCACAATACCCATAATTCTTCATGTCAACTTTATAACCTACCACAGCTGATTAAGTTGATTGTTTTGAAACTCAGGTAAAGAGAACCTGCGGATGAATGAAAACACAAAGTGTTTCTGGTTAAACAGTTAAAATGGTGATAATCTAAATCTTATAATTGTCTGATTTCACCTCTTAGACTCCAAGAGGTAAAATCAGACATAAATGATTTGTGTTGGACTCTGAAACAGATCTGCTTCATAGTGCAGAATGTGGGACATGGAGAACTTTTGTGTTTCAGACTCAGACCTGCAGAGGAGGCAGTCAGAGACACAGAGGAACTAGACCACAACCTAAACCCAGAATGAAGAGGTTCAGTGAATGTGGTGCTGAATGTGTGGAGGTGGATCACAGTGTCTGAGGAGACTCTAGAAGGACAGTGTGCCAGCTGGATAGTCCACATACACTGCTACACTGTTAGAGACAAAGGAGGAAGTGAGGTCTATGCTTCTGTTATTGTGATGGACACAGTAACCATCAACAGAGAACTCCAGACTCCAGGACTGATCATTTCTTTCACTGCCTCCACCCCTGTTGATTCCTGTGTAAATCACTGATATAGAAACCCCTCCTCTCCCCTCGCCCTCCCAGTAACAGCGATCAGGAAGAAGATTTCTGGACAGCAGCTGAGACCAGCCTTCAAATCTGTCTGGATGATCAGGATATGGCTCATCCTTTAACACCCATGTCACCTTCCTGTTGTTGTCAGATGGTTTGAGTCTTCTGTTAACTGTGTTTGGGTCCAGTTCCAGTTCACACACATCTGATGGAGAGAACAATCCACAATACAGCTGCAGGATCTCATCTGTTAATTTATTAACATTTTTCCTGACAATTACTGACAGAAAACCATTTCAACTTTTGTTATATACTGTATTCAGCTGTGAACATCGGTAAAAGCCCTGACATGTCAAGGCGGCCATTGGCCAGAGCAACCATCACCGTAGCATTTTTGCTGTGTCCCCCACCATCACCATGCATCAGACTATGTTGGCGTTCAAATGTTCAAAAGGCATTTTAGGAGGGTGGATGTTAGCTAATTGACATTAGCCAGCAGCCGCACAGTCCATCTGCTTCCCACTGCAGGGAGATGTCTTTGTAGAGAAAACAGATGAAAGCCCATGATGGACAGTGTGGTTAGACATGTCTCAGTGTCTGCTGTCTTCCCGTCTGGGAGTGAAGCAGAGGGACCGTAGGCTTAGTTTGGTTCTACCTCTGTGGATTAAGGCAAATGCTGGTTAGAAGTTAAGCTAAGGCACTAAAACGACATTCTGGAAAAAAGGTGGAATGGATTAAAACACATCCAAGGAACAAACAGGCCTTTCCTGTGTGACAATATAACAATTATGTCATTACAGTGGCTAGAATAAATTTACACACCCATGCTAAAGTTGATTAAAAAGAGGAATTAAAATAACATCTTTTGGAAATTGATCGTAACGCCTTAATTTAACAAATTTAGGAAATCCAACCTTTTAAGGACACCAACTTTCTTTGTGAATGAATAATGTATTGTAAATAAATAAATGTTCTTCCTTAAAATACAAGGGGCATAAGTATACACCCCTTTATTAAATTCCCATAGAGGCAGGCAGATTCTTATTATTAAAGGCCAGTTATTACATAGATCAGGATCCTATGCATCCTGACAAAGTTCCCTTCCCTTAGTGTTAATTTTTGGGCAAGACAAATGCAACACAGGATGACACGGGGAGACATGAGGCAACGCCACAGTCGGTCTTCGTTGTTCAGCTTGGTGTGTGAAGGCCTTAATACGCCATCCCATTCCCCAGCACAAATTTGCTCTATGACAAGCCATTATAGCATTTAATAGCTAGACTGGATAGTTATTGCAGATATCCATTGTTATGTCTACAAAACAATTGTTACTGGTCAAAAATCAAATTTTAGTCATCCAAAATGAAACAAACATTGCAGATATGTATTCTGTAATTTGGACTATACAAAATACATTTGTCACAGCCCAGTCTGTGACCTCTGGATTCCCCTGTTACTGTTTGTTTCCCTGTCTTTCTTTAACTCTGAAAAAAATGTTTATGCAAATTAGTAACAGATTTTCTACATGTTATAATAAAAAAAATACACACTCACTCAAAACTATTACAGGTTGTCTGAATAAGAGGACCGCCTTTACAGTGCTTATAGAATTTGATTATTTTATGAAACCCTCTGATAAATGATGCTCATATATTAAATTACAATGCGATGGCCTTTCTATCTAATGAATGATTTTAAAAAAATCATTCAAAATAGGGATAAAGTCAGATCAATTTAATTAAATTCTCTATAAAATTATGCAATGATCCTTAGCCTTTTCACTACAAATGAACATGACTGGGTAGTAAAGATGAAACCTACTGAAATATGATATAATGTAGCAATTTTAAAGAGTACTGTACTTCATTCTATAATGCAATCTAACATTTACACAATTCATAACTTGCAAACGTATGTAGATCAGCTGCAGAAGGATGAATATGTGGGCCAGGGAGGAGAAAGAGTCTTGCCTGACAGGGTTTGGACGCTTCTCAAGTGACCCTAACGAACACAAATAAGAAATTCAGAGCCTCTCACTTGTTCTTTTTATATTTTCACTTATGCAAATCGTGTACTTAAAGCTATGTGAGAAATGAACAAACTGTTGAAGGCAAACAAATACAGTTACAAGCAAATGTTGTGCACTAGGCTTTTTTCAATAATGTACATTATGATGGGCGGACTGCCGGACTGACTGCTAAAATATAATATTTAATTCTTGCTCACGCACAGACAGTTTAAAGTAGAAATAAATTTGGTACCATGGTTGCTAAAGTTCTTTAAAGGTCAGGGGAATGTAAAAAGAACGTTGGAGGAACGTTCTCTAAAGGTTGCAACATTAGGGGAACATTCTTTAAAGGTTGAAACGTTAGGGGAACATTTGCTAAAGGTTACAATGCTGGGAGAACGTTCTCTAAAGGTTTCAACAGTAGGGTAATATTAGTGGAACGTTCTCTAAAGGTTGCAACATTAGGGGAAACATCAGGGGAACGTTAGGGGAATGTTCCATGAAGGTTACAACGCTAGGGGAACGTTATCTAAAGGTTGCTAACGTTAGGAGAACGTTCTGGGTGACGTCTGACAAGTTATTCAATGTTAAAACATCTTAACTTAAATTTAGTTTTGACCAGTACTTCTGTACCAGTACATAAAGTTGTGGATGTCTTGAAAAACTATTTTTTACCAGTTACCATGTTATTGTGCATCTTTATTTACCATTCCAATTAGTGAGAATACAATTTTAACCAGCATAAATGTTAATATGAATATCTAAAATGTGATTACAGATGGGAAAGTGTTTTCATTAAATGTTAAAACTACTTGCCATGCAAACAAGCAGATTAAAACAATAATTAAAGCAGACACTTCCTCTTTGGTCGAGTTAGTTTTATTGCAGGCAACACTTTGGAAATGTTACAACATGACCTACATGGGGTATTTACTCTTTGGTCTACTGCATCTGGAAAATCTACTGCACTTTTTATACAAAATTATGTCCCATCTTTGCATTTCTGACAAGTGCGTCACTAACATGTCCCTCCTTTTACCAAGTCCTTCGTAAAAAAGCTGTAGGTCTCCTGATTCCTGTGGGGTCAGATAAACACCGGAGCTGGCGAACCACCAGCTGCAGTGGCCACTTTGTCATCCACCTGTACAGTGTTTGTGTCTTTTATCTCTGTGCTGGTCACTGGCGGTAGTAGTGCACACACCTCTTTATCTGTGAACTCTAGCGTCAAAAGTTGCACAACCATTGATCTACATGTCGCCTTACCACTTCACCATTTCCTAGCAACACTTTGTGGGAAACTGACCCTGTAATCTCCTGAATCAGTCCTGATATCCACTCAAGTCCTAACCATAGTTTTTGATGTAGACATGGTTTATTGTCATGCGCACCTTTTCACAAAATACTGTTATGAGGAGGAAGGAGGACCCAAACGCAGAGTGGCAGGCAGGGGCTTTAAATGGTTTTATTAGAACAAAAGGCAGAGCAACAGAGTCCAAACAAAAACCAAATATCCGGGAGCCAGTGAAAAACAAAAGTACAAGGGTTGGAGACTCACTGGGAAAAAATCCAAAGGGACAAGAACGGACACCCAGGGAAGTAAATCCCACGGGGAAAAATCCAACAGGAGAACGGTAGGGAACATAGAGCAGGACGACAGGACAAACAGGCTTGGCAAACTGGCCAAAGGATCTGACAAAGGACAAAGGGAACACAGGGGTCAAATACAAGCGGTAACAAGGTAACGGGGAACAGGTGAGACATCAGGTGAATCACATTAGGGCGGGGCAGGACAATCAGACAGGCACAAAGCAAGACTAGGGGCGTTTCTCAATATGTGTTCTTCTATGGACTTGTGTTCTTGTGTTCTTGTGAAACGTCATGTTTGGTGGCC
>NC_048425.1:16967831-16979428 GCF_013103735.1 Etheostoma cragini | reverse complement strand
ATAGGTATCAAAATTATAGATGGACTGGGTAACGTTAGCCACTGCAGTCGGTATACTTTACCGAGAAGCAGAAGAGGAGCCTGCGAGTGAGCAGAGGCAGGCGGAGGGGATATATCCTATAACAACAGCGGTAAAAATAGTTTTAAATATCTTACAATTGTGGACCTGGCTTTCCTCTTCCATTGTTGCTGCTGCAGTGGTCTGTCTAAATGTGGGGCCAGAGGGGTCTGTCTAAATGTGGGGCAGAGGGGTCTGTCTAAATGTGGGACCAGAGGGGTCTGTGAGCTGACTGACTGACTGACCGGCTCGCCAGAGTAATCCCCGGCTGGCGTAGCAAGCTCGCCCGCCGGGGGTTGCGGAGCTTTCCAACTCCGAAGGCTTTTTTAATTCACCATCAATTTTTGTTGAACTTTCTATATTCAAAATCTACACAGCTGATTTTTCGCCTTAAAACATCCCAAAAATGAATTTATTGATTTACTAATTGACGTAAATTGTGACAATCTGTGTACCGAAACCATACGCGCTTTACACCCGAATTGAATGCTGGGATACCGGCCCGGCCAAGTTCACACAAGTCACCATCCGATGTATCCCCGGTAAAATGGGCGTGTCGAGATCACATCCGGGGACTTTAAGTGTTCTTGGCGAAATGCTAACTTGTGTATTGGGTCAGTACTTTGTCCACCAAACATGACGTTTCACAAGAACACAAGAACACAAGTCCATAGAAGAACACATATTGAGAAACGCCCAGAGATAACCACACTTACCGGGGAATCACATGACAGAGATAACCACACAAGACCGGGGAGAAAACTAAGAAACAAACACAAGGAGGCAAGACGGGAAAAATAACCCCAATACAACCCCAAACCGTGAAAAAGTACCATAGCAATGAAATACAACAGTGAGGAAAATAAGTATTTGAACACCCTGCTGTTTTGCAAGTTCTCCCACTTAGAAATCATGGAAGGGTCTGAAATTGTCATCGTAGGTGCATGTCCACAGTGAGAGACATAATCTAAAAGAAAAAATCCAGAAATCACAATGTATGATTTTTTAACTGTTCAATTGTATGATACAACTCCAAAAAAGTATTTGAACACCTGTCTATCAGCTAGAATTCTGACCCTCAAAGACCTGTTAGTTTGCCTTCAAAATGTCCAGCTCCACTTAATTTATTATCCTAAATTAGAGGCACCTGTTTGAGGTGATAGATGCATAAAGACACCTGTCCACCCTATACAATCAGTAAGAATCCAACTACTAACATGGCCAAGACCAAAGAGCTGTCTAAAGACACTAGAGACAAAAATGTACACCTCCACAAGGCTGGAAAGAGCTTCGGGGAAATTGCCAAGCAGCTTGGTGAAAAAAGGTCAACTGTTGGAGCAATCATTAGAAAATCAAAGAAGCTAAACATGACTGTCAATCTCCCTCGGACTGGGGTTCCATGCAAGATCTCACCTCGTGGGGTCTCAATGATCCTAAGAAAGGTGAGACATCAGCCCAGAACTACACGGGAGGAGCTGGTCAATGACCTGAAAAGAGCTGTGACCACCGTTTCCAAGGTTACTGTTGGTAATATACTTAGACGTCATGCTTTGAAATCATGCATGGCACGGAAGGTTCCATTGCTTAAACCAGCACATGTCAAGGCCTGTCTTAAGTTTGCCAATGACCATTTGAATGATCCAGAGGAGCCATTGGAGAAAGTCATATGGTCAGATGAGACCAAAATGGAACTTTTTGGTCATAATTCCACTAACCCTGTTTGGAGGAAGAAGAATGATGAGTACCATCCCAAGAACACCATCCCTACTGTAAAACATGGGGGTGGTAGCATCATGCTTTGGGGGTGTTTTTCTGCATATGGGACAGGGCAACTGCACTATATTAAGGAGAGGACGACCGGGGCCATGTATTGCAAGATTTTGGGGAACAACCTCCTTCCCTCTGTTAGAGCATTGAAGATGGGTCGAGGCTGGGTCTTCCAACATGCCAATGACCCAAAGCACACAGCCAGAATAACCAAGGAGTGGCTTTGTAAGAAGCAGATCAAGGTTCTGGCGTGGCCTAGCCAGTCTCCAGACCTAAACCCAATAGAGAATCTTTGGAGTGAGCTCAAACTCTGTGTTTCTCAGCGAAAGCCCAGAAACCTGACTTATCTAGAGAAGATCTGTGTGTAGGAGTGGGCCAAAATCCCTTCTGCAGTTTAAATGTAAACGTGCTGTATTTATATAGCGCTTTTCTAGTCTTAACGACTACTAAAAGCACTTTTACATCATACAGGAAACATTCACCATTCACACACATTCATACACTGTGGCCAAGGCTGCCGTACAAGGTGCCACCTGCTCATCAGATAAACATTCACACACATTTACACTCCAATGCGCAGCGTTGGGGGCAGCTCAGGGTTCAGTGTCTTGCCCAAGGACACTTCGACATGGGACTGCAGGGCAATGGATTGAACCACCAATCTTCCGATTGGCAGGCAACTGCAAGTTGCAAGTTGGCACCAAGTTGGGGCGGCTGTGGACCCGTGGCTATGGCTGATTTTTTTTTTAGATTATGTCTCTCACAGTGGACATGAACCTACGATGACAAATTCAGACCCCTCCATGATTTCTAAGTTGGAGAACTTGAAAAATAGCAGGGTGTTCAAATACTTATTTTCCTTACTGCATATGCCTTTTGCACTCTCTCAGCACCAGTCAATAGTAACAGTTACAAATAACATAAATAGCATTTAAAAACTTTAAAAACATCCACAATAGCCCTAGATATTAATAGAGTCCCTAATAGAGTCCTGTCACAGTAGTACCGTCTGCATATTTCAAGATACTGTTAGTGGGATGTTTTACATCACAGTCATAGTGGTACAGATTATATAATAGAGGACTGAGACAGCAGCCTTGAACAGGACAGAGGCTGAGTATGTAGAGCCAAATCTAACTGTCTGGGGCCGGCCTGTTAGAAAATCCTGCATGAACCTGCAGATCGAATTGCAGAGGCCCAAGTCTAACAGCTTAGATATTAAAATAGAAGGTCTGATAGTATTAAAGGCACTGCCATAATCAACAAATATCATCCTGACATACTTATCCCTGCCCTCTAGCTGTTGACACAGTATGTAAAGCCAAGGATCCACAGCTCTATTTGATTTAAATGCAAATTGTAATGGATCAATGGAAACAGGAATGCTGTTGTTGATACATGCCTTCACAAGCTGTTTACAACACTTCATAATCACAGAAGTGAAGTGCTAAATTCATTCATACTGTTGGCAGTCGTTTTCTTAGGCACAGGAATTATGATTGATTTTTTTAAACAATTTGGAACCACACAAAGAGAGAGTGACAAGTTAAAAATGTCAGTAAAAAACCGAAGCAAGTGGGCTTTAACAGGACTAGACTCGTTGAGCAATCAGGCCCAGCAGCCTTCCGATTAAAAAATGTAAAATGACTGAGACCTGATGCCTGCCTGCTGAACAGATTCCCAAATACACACATATGGAGATGACACATCATCTCCATATGTGTGTGTTTTCCCAGTTGGAGGTTTACTTTGACGTGCACATACCCAATTAGAGATTGTCCCAGTGTCTCAGCAGCGCCTTCAAAACGAGCATAGAAAATGTTCAAGTCATCTGGGAAGGAAGCAGAGGTTGTCGGGACGCCACTAGGTTTGGCGAAGTAACTAGTAAGCGCATGTAGGCCTTGCCAAACGCAACTAGAGTTCCCTTCAGAACAATATCGCTCTATCTTGTCCCGGTGTTCTTTTTCGCAGACTTGATTGCATTCCTAAGCTCGTATCTCATGTTTTTGTAACGAGCATCGTCCCCAGATTTATAAGTGTTAGAAAAAAATAACTATCACATGTTCTTTGATTTGTTAAGGACAAAAAGAGGTTAGAGTTCCAATGGAAAATTAAGATTTTTTTTAATGAAAACAGCATGATGAAGATGATAAGACAAAGACAATAAGTCACAAAACATGATAACACTGCAGCTGACAGCGGGCAGACAACATGCCCCTCTTCAGAGACATGTCGAACCACCCCAAATCCTTTTAAGTTTCAGAATTATATTCCCTGCAACTGGGGGCGGTTCCGTTTCACCTGGTGTATTCAAACCCATTGTCATGGTCCATCATTGGTATTGTAACATGTTGATGGCATCTCAGTGGCTGTCTTTGCTGCCTGAGAAAAATATGGGTCACACCATGCACCATGCACATTGGGGGTTCCTCCCGACCCCCAGATCAAAAGCTATCATGTAAATGAGAAATTCTAACAAAAATACAGTCAATGAACATTCCACTGTCCTAGCCTAGTCCAAGACAGCAGGGGGCGGAGACAGAAGATTACTTCCCGTTGTGAAGCAAAAGGTTTCCTTCCATAAGTTAAATGCCAGACTTGGGCTGAATCTCATTTCTCTATCTTACCCCTACCCCTTAACCCTTCCCCTAGGTTTTGCACGTTCAGGCGAGACCTAGTGCTGTCCCAATACTGTTTTTGATTGAGGGGTATAGGGTGTATGGCCCTTGTAACCATAGAGAGTGAATAAAAAAAATCAAGGGAGGACGCAAGCTTACTTGAAATCAAGGGGTAGCAATATAGGCTGAATCCCATTTCTCCATCTTACCCATACCCCTTACCCCTTCACCCCTAGCCCTTGGCCCTTGAAACCAAGGGGTAAGTGGTAGGGGTGAAAACACCCTTATGAAATGGGACACCACTTGGTTACATCACCATACAGTATTGATCACAAACTTCCAAGATGCTGGCCCTATGTCAATTGCGTGGGTTGCTTGGATCAGTTCTTTAGCGTCAAGAGGAACAGGGGGAAGGTGAGAGACAATAGGGCCGTCCTGATCCACTCTTCAATGAGACAAAAAATGATTATTATACAGAACGAAATGGAGCCTACACCATTGAATTAAATCATATCTTCTCAACCCAACTGCATCATACTTAAACAGAAATACATTGTTTTCAAAATATTGTCTTTAACTTTTTAAGATACGAGAAAAGCCACTGTCTTCTCATGCGAATTCACCTGTGCATCACTGTTTACCCATGTTTTTTTTTGTTTTTGGTAAACGCAAGAAGTACGTGTAGGAATACATTAGTCCACACAGAATTTGACATTGTCAGTAACTCCCTCGGTGCACCCATGCAAGGTAGCAGAATCACTAAAAACAGACCCGTCAGTTGATTCGAAACAGCCCTGCAACATGAGCTCACCTTCAGCAGTCCACACTGTCCTGTCCTCACAATGGGTTTCTCCTTCTTTATCTCCTGTTTGTACACAGGGATCAACAGTACGAAGGAATGATCTAATTTCCCAAAGTGAGGCCAGGGGACAGATTTATAAGCTCCCTTGATGGCTAAATAGCAGTTGTCGAGAGTTTTGTTGCTTCTGGTGAAACAGTTGATGTGTTGATAGTATTTCAGTAGTACTGACTAGGCCTGCACGATTCGGGGTAAAATACTAATTACAAGTTGGTTACTTGCAGTACAAACCAAGGTTATCATAGTTTTGCATTTTACTTTATTTTTTTTTTATTTCGTTTTGACTTTTTGTTTTCAAACTCCGTTTTGTTTTTATTAGTTTTTAAAGCGGATTTGCTAGTTTAGTTCTTACTTTTTGAAAATGCTTAGTTTTACTTTAGTTTTGTCTTTTTTTGTAATATGGGTTATATTTAGGGGGATTTAAAAAGGTCAGAAAGTATTGTGTAATGACAACTCAACAAATATTATGCAATTTTAGAAATATGTATTCACAATATATTCAACAATAACACCAGTACAAATATGGGCATATGATGATGAGCTCACATAAGTAACAGTCAACACAAGACGCAGCAGTGAGTGCAGGATGAGTTTGACGTTTTCCAGGAAAAAACCTAAACAGCCAACAGACTAAAGAAGACATACATCAATATGTGTTTTGAACTTTTTGAAGTCAATCGACTCTCCCGCTTTGGGTGTTCCCACATGTTTACTAACCAGCTATTAGGTTGCCAGTGAAAGCCCTCCTGTAGTGTTCTCCGTCCTGCTGTTGTCTCCGTATAGCTGCTGTCTCTACGTATCCATGCATCCATGTCCGTAACGTTACTGGGGTCATAGGGGAAAGGGGGCATGGCTTTCTCTTTTTTCTTGTTAAACTTAAGCTAAGCTAGGTTAGCCTCCTTGTATTCATTTCTCAAATGTAGCCTACTTTCAAATTCGTGGGATGTTTTACTGTAATGAACTGTCCACATATTTTACCACCTTACACTGCAAGGCACTTGCTTTTTTATGATGCAGTCATAATCAAATAGGAATCTGCCATTTTTTTTCTAAGTTTTGGTACTGCCGTGAGGCCACGCGAGAACTGTGTTGTTTGTTGTGTTTTTACGTGGAATGTTGGAATTTCTGTGTTCCCAGTCAGAAACTGCACACGTCTATGGGAAATGTCATGGTCGGAAAGACATAATGTTATTTGCTCTATGAAAGACACTAACAAAGGCAAAACCAGAGGGCCTTTACTCGATGATTTTAACTAAACCAAACAGATTTTTTTGGCACATATAGCACACTGCACATTGGGAGCATTTAAAAACCTATTTTATAAAGTCTAATAGGGATGAGCAAGTACAGCATTATCTGTATCTGTTTACCACATGAATTATCTGTATCCGTATCTGTACTCGGACTGGGCGGGGCCTAACCCGGAAGTGGGCAGATATAACCCGGAAGTGGGTCGGGTTGTCTTGAAATGGGCGGGGCTTTATGTGTGTATGTTATTTTAAGCATGCAATTGATATGGGTTGATCTGAAATTGTTATATTTATTGCTGATTAGAAAACTATTTCCATGACAGCATCAGCATTGAGCTTCAGATCAGTGGTGTTGTCATGGTAACAAACGAGCAAACGATGTGTGAGTGTGGGAGGGAACTGTTCACTTCTTCGTGTCCTGACTGTGTGTGAGTCAGCGAGCATAGCCTGTCAGACACAACAACAGAAGGAATCTGTATGTGTAGGGAGGGGCACTGGGACTAGCCTATCACAGAATAGTGTAGGGGAGGGGCGCTGGGACTAGCCTATCACAGAATAGTGTAGGGGAGGGGTGCTTTGACTAGCACTGTGACTAGCCTATCACAGAACGGAGACACAGGCAATGGAGACTTTCATTGAATCCGAGTACAGATATTGACTCGCATTAGTTGTATAATACTTGTACTTGGCAAAAGTGCTTTATCCGTACCGGATACTCGTTTCGGCCGAGTATCCGGCTCATCCCTACAGTCTATGTTTGAAACTCACAGAAAAAAGTAGTAGTAGTCGACATTTAATTGTAAGATGTTCGAGGTACGGTGAACAGGAGTGGGAGATCACTTCCACCTCAGTGCACCACGAGTTGTTCACCAGAAAGCACACCCCTCCACCTTTTGACTTGCCAGCTGTGACCTCGGCCCAGTCTGGACTAAACAGAGAATTTTTCAAAGTGTATAGCAATGTCCGGATAGGCCGATGTTAGCCACGTCTCCGTAAAACAGAACACAACAATTCCCCAGATTTCGCTGTACACTGATCCGGCAGCGAAGCTCATCCAGCTTGTTGCTGATAGATTGCATGTTTGCCAGCGTAGGTTGGTTGCGTAACCTCACCAGCAGTCCCCTGCGTCTTCCTCTCTTCCGCCCAGGTCGCCTTTGGTAACCATTGCGCCAGGTCTATGACGTTTTAATGATATCCACAGGTATCATGGACAATTTTGGAACATGTTGTTGGATAAATAAAGTCTGTCAATCATAAGTGATGAAGGAAGACGTAGGCTGTATTATCCCAGTTCTAACATTAGGCTTGGCGTGAGAGAGGCTTGTAACATGTCACCATGCGTCATGCGCCATTTTGGTTCTTCTTTAGGTCAGGCTGTATTAGATCAAGTGTGCATCTACTCTTCCTACCCATCATCATCCCAGCAGGTGACAGTCCATTTATTGACTGTGGAGTATTGCGGTAGCGGAATTAAGCTCTGTTTAGCTTTGTCTACAGTGTTTCACCTGTGCTCTTTTTCATGAGGTCTTTGAAGATTGTACAGCTCTTTTGTCCAGGCAATTAGATGAGGGGTGGTACAGCGATTCCGTAACATGTCTGATCCCATTTTGAGTCATAAAGTCTTTGGTTTGTTCACCAACAAAATACTGAGCATTGTCAGACACAATCATCATTGGAATACCAACTGTGGTTCTGAGACCGTTGATTGTTGCTGCCGATGCAGCGGATGTCACCGGGAACACATCTATCCACTTTGAATGTGCATCCACGATCACTGAAAACATTTTACCCATGGGTGGAGTGGTGCCTTTCGGTTTTCTTAGCATGTGCTGCATGCTTTGAACTTGTTCTCAATGTCTGAATCCATTTGAGGCCACCACATGTAACTCCTGGCCAGGCCTTTGATGCAGCTCATCCCTGGGTGTGACTGATGCAGCTGTTCTATCACGAGAACTTGTTTCCTCTCTAGTATCACAACACGGGCTCCCCAAAGCACACAGCCATCTTGCACACTCAGCTCCTGTTGTCTCTGTTTATAGGCTGTGAAATCTCTGTCTAGATTTATTGTACATACTCACGTACCCTTGACAGTTGTGGATCTTTACTTGGCCATTTCTGCATTTGGTCTGAGGTGGTCAGTCCAACATTAACACCCATTCTTCTGATGGTAGACTTCCGGGTGTCTCTGGCAGTGGGATCCAGCTAAGCTCATCAGTGTTATTAATGTCTTTACCCACTCTGTAAGTTATTACATACTCATATGCTATTAGTAGTACAGCCCATCTCATTTTTCTCTGTCATGCCATCTGTGGCTTAACCTATTGATGTTGCCTTCGCAAGCTAGCAACAGATTATAATAAACATTGAATCATGCAAGATAATTCCCTTTTTTCTTGAACGTATCCTCTGTCCGTAGCGGTCACAAATAGCTGTCAAGGCCCGTCTTTGAATTCCAGTGGGAATTTGTAAAGCCAGGAGTAAAAGTATCGGTATGTAGTCCTCCATTATTGTTGGTTGTCATGATGCGTTGCTATGACAACTGAGGTACTTGCGGTCACGTTGTGATATAGCCCTACTCTGGCTCTCAGGCTGTGGAAAATTTAGCTGGTTCTTAGATAACTGGCGAGTAGAACCAGCACCGAACTGGCAACAGCACCAGCCCAGAACCAGCACCTGGTTAGCCTTGGTGGAAAAGACATAATAGTGTACTGACACATTGCTGGATTGCAAAACTTCTTTTGATTGTTCAAAGGCCTTGATTTGTTCTGTTTCCCAGCAGGGAAGGCATGTCTAACTTAGTTAGTCTCTCCCCCAGTTAAACCGGCTATCATGTCCCCCATTCTTGGTTTGTGGAACTGTTCAATGGTTGACACTTTGTTTACTGTCAATTTATAGTCCCAACGCATTCTTGTGTTGGAGTCTGGTTAGAGGACTGGTACATGGGTGCCGCCCATTCTGAAAACTTCACTGGCTCTAGAATTTTCTTGTAGAGCCTCTCTAACTCGTGCTCTACTTTCTTTTTCATGACAAAAAATACTGATCTTGGCCTATTGAAGCAGGGTATTGCGTCACAGGCTACATTTATTTTTAGTGTTAAGCCCTTTGACATCCCTGGCTCATCCTTAAACACCGTTTCATATTTTGAAAGCACCTCCTCTGGAAGGTCCTTGCGTTCCTCCATCTTGTTTACAGGTTGCCAATCTACTTTCTAGCTTTTATCCACCCTTCCCCCCAGTACCTTAACCTTTGACAACCACTACTACTAACATCTTGGTGATGCCTTCACATTAGCTGCTCCTATCACTGGCACTCTATGACCACCATATCTTCTGAGTTTTATCTTACACTTGGATAGCTTGGGATTGTGAACGATAAAATGTCCTCGTTGACATTATGGTGTAGGCTTATCCATGGTAACACTTTATAATAACCATCATTAATAGATGGTAAATTAAATTTTACTGTTAACAAACAATTAAATTATAATTAACGTTGTTTACTAATTATTATTGTTGTTAATTAACATTTGATGCAACAGATGACTTTAATACCTTGTTAAATATTTAATACTTTTTAGTTAGTTATTGGTTGGTGATTGGTAAAGCAATGATAATATTGTTCCCTTCATTGAATTACATTTAAAAAAAAATCTATATACAGTACATACACAAATACACATATATGTGTATATGCATTGTATGCACATGTATACACATACATATACTGACCAAATAAAAAATCGCAACACTTTTGTCCCCATTTTTCAAGATCTAATTTACACAAAAGGCTTATTTTTCTCAATTATTGTTCACTAATCTGTCTAAATCTGTGTTACTGAGCACTTCCATCCACCGCAAACCAGTCAGTATCTGGTGTGATCACCATTTTCCTCACGCAGTGCAACTCAACTCACTGCATGGAGTTGATTAGGTTGTTGATTGCGGCCTGTGGAATATTGGTCCACTCCTTTTCAATGGCTGTGCAAAGTTGGTGGATATTGGCAGGACCCTGAACAGGCTGTCGTATACGCCGATCCAGAGCATCCCAAACATGCTTAATGGGTGACATGTCCAGTGAGATGCTGGCCATGCAAGAACTGGGATATGTTAAGTTTCCGGGAATTGTGAACAGTTCCTTGCAACATTATCATGCTGCAACATGAGGTGATGGTTGGTGATGAATGACACAACAATGGGCCTCAGGATCTCGTCACGGTGTATTCACGGTGCATATGTATGTGCAGATATGAACATGTGACACAGTCCTCTCAGACTTTTGAGTGACAGTCCCAGCCTGTTCATTCAAAGACGTGTTGTCTCTGTCTGCTTATCGTCACCTATCAATCTCACTGTGGATAAAAATAAACCTTGCTTCACCTGTCTCTTTTTTTTCTGTCGCACACACAAACACACACACACACTCAAAACTCCTTTTCATTTCTTGTATTTTTCTCTCATCCTTTCTTTTGTTTGACAAGGTCAAATGTGCAATAATCATTTCTCAGTGCTCCTTCCTAGCCTCCCCTGTTTAGTTGTCTCAGTGGGATAAAAGGAAGAGGCATATTACTCCTCGTTTTGCAGTAAGCTTAGCAGGCGGGTTGGCACTTCCTTGTTAAGAGGTTTGTTTCTTGTTTCTGCCTTCACAAGGCCTTGCAGAGTTGGACTTTGATGTTTGTCATTAACAGTGTTGGACAACTTACTTTTAAAAAGTTATTAGTTACAGTTACTAGTTACTTCTTCCAAAAAGTAGATATTTTAGAAGTTTAAATGCTCAAATGTGACCCCACCTCCACCCCTCTTTAACGGAACTTAAAGTACACGTGCATTTTCAATTATTTATGATAAATCTGAAAATTATAATGAAATGGACACTTAATACAACACAGGTATAACAGAAACTGTACAAAAATCTAAACTATTTACTCTATGTGACAAATATATAGCCTACAGTCTTTGTAGTGCAAATAACTTAAAGCCCATGTTGCAAGTTTAATTTTCCAACGAATTTGCACTTATTGATTGTTGTTAATAAACATTTAAACTGTTA
>NC_048425.1:16946442-16967731 GCF_013103735.1 Etheostoma cragini | reverse complement strand
AAATGATATACATATCTTGAGTGTTTTTTGTACCCAATAATCAACAGTGGATGTTAACTTGCAACATGGGCTTTAAGTGGGCTGATGGTGATACTTTTGCGGTGGTGTGTGCGGCGAGCCGCACGTGTGTGTGCGTGTGTGTGTGTGTGTGTGATAGAGCGAGTGAGAAGTGAGAAAGTGATAGTGATTAGCTTCAGAGCGAGTAGCCACTCTAGAGTCATGGAACCTACGTTTTCTGACCCCGGTGGGAAATCTTTAGCAGGAAATGACATACCTGTCTCTCGTTGACTGACTCGCTTGTGTTATTTGTTGTGTCTGACTGTGCGTGCTTTTGAACACCCGCCCAACTCTAACTCTGATTGGCTTACCATGAAATTTTACTCTACCTCAGCCAATCGTCTTGTCTTGTGCACGGGCCAAGGAAGAAAAAAAGTCTTTGCCTTTCAGAGATCAAGTTGGTCTTGTATGATGAATGAATGAGACAAGATGCCATGGCTAGCTTAACAACAACTCTTTACTGAAAGACAACCCAGGAAAACCCCCACATTTGATAATGGGCTCAGTAGTCTCTACCGCTACACCTCCTCTTTTTAGCTCAGCAATAGGCTTTTAAACATAAACCATACTTTTACTCTCTGTGTAGGTTTCTTTCCATGGATTAATTATCTAATTCATTTAAACACTTAGAAACAGTATTACCTGTTAAACAGATCAACTTTACACCTTCACCTGAACTTTTAACTCATAAACCAAGTCTCTCAGGAGCCTTTGTAACTCTGCCTGCTCTAGTGACTGTTGGTTGTTCAGGAGGATTCCCTGTGGCTCCCCTGTGGCTCTAAGGTTGATTCTGTTCCTTCTTAGAACGCCCCTGTCAGTCTCTACCAAGTATGACCTTGGCGTATTGGCAGTTCTCAATACAGTTCCTGGAGCTTCCTCTGTGGTAATCCACACTTTCTGTCCAGAGGTAAGTTCCGGAAGTGTTCTGGCTCGGTGGTGGAGGTTGTAGTGTGCAGCTTGCTTACGCCTCCCTTCCTCATTCTTCCTGCAAAAAGCCTGTAACTCAGGCCACTTAGGATCCAGTTTACTTGAAGACTGGGGTAGTGATGTACGCATATTTCTCCCCATCAGTAACTGCGCCGGTGAGAATCCATGCTCCAATGGCGTGGCTCTGTAAGCCACTAATGCTCTGACATGGTCAGTGTCTTTTTTCCAAAGGCTCTTAAGCGTCTGGACAGCACATTCTGCCTCGCCATTTGCTTGTGGGTAACGAGGACTGCTCGTTATGTGGGTGAAGCCACTCTCTTGTGCAAAGGTTCTGAAGGTTTCTAATGAGAACTGTGGGCCATTGTCGGATACTACAGTCTCTGGATATCCATGACGGGCGAAAGCCTCCTTCCCAGCTCTAATGGTTGCCTCAGCTGATGTGTACCTGAGCTCTGCTATCTCAACGTACCGAGAAAAGTAGTCCACAATAAGCAGGTACGTCTTTTTTGACCAATCAAACAAATCCATCCCCACCTTTTGCCACGGCCGCTCAGGGACTGCAGTCTGGATAAGTGGCTCTCTGTACTGTGTTCTTTGTCTTTGGCATGTTTGCCATTAGTCCACTTTCTCTCGGATCTGGGCAGAGATACCTGGCCACCATACTGATTCCTGAGCTCTGGCGGGGCATTTGGAGATGCCTTGATTACCTTCAGGGAGTTTATTTATTATGTCCCCTCTGAGTACCTGAGGTATAAAAAGTCTCTACCTTTCATAAGAAGGTCTCCTGCAAGATGAAGCTCCATTCTAACCTGCCAGTAGGGTGCCACATCTGGTCTCAACCCACATTTCTCTGGCCACTCTGTTAGACAGTAGTGTGCCACTGTTTTTCATGTTTCCTCTGTTTGTTACATTTGTTTGATTTCCTACAACCGCTTATCTGCAGCAGGGACGGAAGACACGACCGCATCCACAAACACCTGGACCTCTTTCTCCAGTTGTAGGTCGTCAGAGGACGGCTTTCTCTTAATGGGACTTGACAATGTGTTTGCAGTGATAAGGCTTTTACCTGGGACATGGACAATGTCATAGTCGTATCTCAAAAGTGTCAAACGGAACCTTAGAACCCTGGGTGGCAAATCATCCAAACCTCTGGTGCTCAACAGTGGAACGAGGGGTTTATGGTCTGTTAGTAGTGTGAAGTGCAGACCCTGTACATAAGAGTTTAGTCTTTCACTGCTAGAGCCTCTTTCTCGATCTGCGCATAGCGTTTCTCTGTGTCCGTCAGCCCTCTTGAGATGTATGCCACAGGCTGCCAGGAGTCATCAGTTTGTTTCTGTGTAAGAACACATGCACTATGCCGAACGCTGATGCATCTGCTGCTACTCTTGTTTCTGCTGTGTTTGAATAGTGAGCAAGTGCTTTTTTTAGCTCAGTTCTTCTTTCAGCTTTTGAAAAGCTCTCTGTTGAGGTACACCCCAGATCCACCCATTTTTCTCTTTCAGTAGGTCTTTTAATGGTGTGGTGAAGGTGGCTAA
Organism: Etheostoma cragini; assembly: GCF_013103735.1. Taxonomy (NCBI): domain Eukaryota; kingdom Metazoa; phylum Chordata; class Actinopteri; order Perciformes; family Percidae; genus Etheostoma; species Etheostoma cragini. The sequence continues at coordinate 16,965,212 of NC_048425.1, read as the reverse complement.
CTGTGCCATGCCCATCAGACGGTGCACATCTTCCACACTTGTCGGCTCTGGCATCTGTTGGATCGCTTTAACTTTGTTTGGATCTGGTTCAATGCCTTTTGCCAATATTTTGTGACTGACAAAAATGATGTGCTCTTTAGCAAACTCACACTTCTCATTTAGAGTGAGGCCTTCGTCCTGCATTTTCTGGAGCACACAATGTAGTCGTTGGTCATGTTCCTGTCTGTTCCGTCCATACACCAACACATCATCTGCATGACATACCACACCCTCAAAACTCTCAAACATCTGCAACATCCGTCTTTGAAAGTGTTCCGGAGCCAATGCGATGCCATAGGGGAGTCGGTTAAAGAGGTATCTACCGAAAGGAGTGATAAAGGTTGTGAGGGGTCGTGATTCGGGTGTTATGGGGATTTGCCAAAATCTGGATCGAGCATCCAGTTTTGTGAACACTTTTGCACAAACATCATTGCAAGCGTTTGGTCAACAGACCGCAGGCACAACATTTGATGCAATATTACATCCTGCTACGCTCTGCAGTGCCCTGCTACGTCCTGCTCTGCCTTTTAATGCCGCACAGTGCCCTGTTATGCCGCAAACATCTACAAACTGCTATTTTTGGGACTGTTATTGTCACTATTTATTTTAACCCCAGCTGGTCCTTTGATGTATCCTCGGCGCTGATGTTATATTAGTATTTTTCAACCCTGCTGCAGCAATTAAAATGTCTCCTAAATTCTGTCATGTACTGTATGTAGATATTTGCCATGCTGTTGCTCAGAATTTTCTGTACAAAAAAATGTATCTTGTCACTTATTCTTATGTTGTAGAATTCTTTAGTTCAGTGGAATTTAAAGATTAAATCTAAAAAACTAAAATCTACTTGAAAAGAGGAAATTGTTTTAAAACACTGCTGTGAAAGGTTGCATTCACATTTTTCCCTAACTGACCCTATTCCTATTTCAGACCCTTTTCCGTTCCTCTTCATAATTTGTATGTTGTATGTTAGATGCTTATCTGGGTTATGGATTTAGTCCTCATGAATAGTCATTGTGATGGCAGAAAGGTCGAGAGCGGGTGGGTGGATACAGATTGTTTGAAAGTTGTTTTTTCCGCGCAAACTAGAAGACAACTTATTCAAGGCTTTTCAATTATTCATGTTTGGGGATCTTCTCTGATCCCTTTCCCTTCTAAGACAAACAAGATGGATCAGAATCAGGATCAAATGAGTGCCACATATACAGACGACCAGCAGAGGGCATTCAAACACATTTTGAAGAATGACTTTTAGCTGATATGACACATGGCAGTAGGAAAACATGCAATACAAAATAGAGCCCGGAGGGAGTGTATTCATTTTATTTTTCTCATCATTCTTCTGACTGTGTTCTTGTACTTTGCCACACAAATAACTGCACTCAGCTGCAAAACTTGAAAGGTGTGTTTACACTGTAATGTAATTAGCACAATATAAGTTTTGAGGGGGCAGATAGCAGTTGCAAGTGATGCGCAATTCATGTTGCTGTCAGTGGCCACAATCCATTATTGTCTGTCTGCTGCATTGTGCTGATCAGCAGAGAAGATATCTAAACTACATACAAAACAGAGCTCTTGGTCGTGGCCCCTAAGGTGCTGCTCCAGAAGGTTGCAGATCTCATCCTGGATGTTGACGCTGCACAATCTGCCCGTCCTCTTAGTTCTGCAACCTTGATGTAATCCTAGACTCCACCCTTTCTTTCCGTACTCAATTCAAATCCATCACCAATTAGCCATTTTTCATCTCAAAATCATCTCCAGACTCCAGCCATCAATCTCTGCATCAGTGGCAGAAACCCTCATTCATGCTTTCATAACCTCCCGTTTGGACTACTGCAATAGAGTCTTGTCTGTGGTCCCCAGAAAAACCCTAGACAGGTTCCTGTATGTCCAAAACTCTGCTGCCAGCATCCTCACCCACACCAAGACCTGGCAGCACATCCTCCCAACCCTCATTCACCTTATTTGGCTCCCAATTAAGTCCTGCATCACAAATAAAATCCTCCTTCTAATCTACAAATGCCTCCATGCCCTGGCCTCACAGTACCTCTCTGACCTCCTCCATCCATACACCCCGCCCTGAAAACTACCGTCCTCAGACGCTGGCCAGCTCTCCCTTCCATGCAACAGACTCTGTACCTTCGGAGACAGAGCCTTTAGTGCAGCCCTATCCCTCTGGAACACCGATATGGAACACCCCCCCCCCGCAAATATCCGCAATGCTACATCCCTGCCTGTTTACCACAGCCTGCAATGAAATGAAAAGTGCTATATAAGTACTATAGCTACTATAAACAACATTAACAGTGCATTCTATTATTGGTAGGCGTTCCCCAATGAGCACCCACAACACTGACATAGTAACTTTATGTTGAAAAAACGCCCCAAAACCCTGAAAAGACCAAGAGGTCATGAAAGGTCATTCATTTGGAGTTTGTTTCAGGCCCCCTGATTAAGTATTTTTTGTTGAACAAAAGAAGGTCATTGTACCGAAGCAGAGGCTAAGAGCAGGTAAATGCTCCATAGAGCGGTAGAAACTGCAAATACAGGCATTAGTTCCGCCCCCAGCCCTTCCAACCTACCTTATTATAATAATAATAATAATAATAATAATAATAATAATAATAATAATAATAATATGGAATATGAAAGAGTGGGTCCAATACATTTCAAGTTAGGATCCCCGACTTTAAAGAATGTTTATTTTTAGTGAGGAGTGAAGCATTAATGTAAAGAATTCATTGGATCCATTATAAATGTTCAAAAATATTCATCAATGTAGCTTTAGAGTAATGTTCTCCTACATTTCCCAGAAACAAATTTAATCCCCAGAGAAGGACCTTTGTAGCTTATTGCAGTCATAAATGGCTGCATGTGCATATGGTGTTAAAATTCTTAAAGAAAATCATGTCAGCATGTTTCGGCAATTGAGATTTAATGTGAGATTATATTGTAAACTTCTGAGGGAAAGCTGCAAAGTCAGAGATTTATTTCAGAGTGCATCGGCACAGAATAACCTCTTAGCAAACTAAATTCAGTAAATAATTTATAGCAATTATTGAGTTGTGCCATGGCATCGTCCTGTTTGCGTGCGTGTGATGGCAGATGAGAAGTATGAATGAATAAAGCATGTCTTGCATCATCCGACCGCCAAGACAGCCCAGTGGGAAACAATCCTTGGAGGTTCAGCTTGTTAGCAGGCTGCTGAGCCGCTAAAATAGGTAGCTTTATTTATCATTAAAGTTTTTGCAAATAATTGGATGTTATGAAGATTAATATGCTTTAGTTTTACAGAGTCTCAGAAAACTGCAAAAGACGTTGACTCTTAACATCTGTTTCAGGCCTCTTTGGAGGTAGTTGTTATAGTATTGGTGTGATCCCTTGATGTTGATTGAATACCTGACTGATCAGCTGATTAACGTATTTCACATCTCAACTGCTTGTACAAATTGTTCTGTAAAATCTGTTCCAAACTGTGCTCTGCATGCCCCTGCGAAGATCTGCAGTTCAACTTCAATAATAAAGTTATTCCAATTGAGGAAGGCATTGAAGTGACTCTAATTGTATGTTTCACGTATTACTATTATTACCCCATGTAAACTGCTATCTCTATAATAAATCCACCACCAAATCTTCCATATACGGCGTTTCTTTTTGGCGTAACATAATATCCACAACAGTATTGGTATTAATTCAAGAAAATATGTTAGACAAGAGGATAAAAAAGTAAGACTTTTGCAATCTTTTGGCAAAATGGCTACGGCGAAATGACCCACTTCTCACTTGATTTATTATATCAGTTAACATCTTCATGAAGAGTTTATGATCTTAATCACTAGTTTTAAATATTCTGTAACACAGAATAATGTCCATTTTGAATTATGGTCTCGCTGATTGTAAAATAGGCGATAAAGCAGGGGTGTGTTAGGACGTGGCCATGATGTGATTGACAGTTCTGGGCCTGTCAATCATGACAGAGTGTTGACAAAGCTTATCTATCACACGTGAACTTCATTTTGGGGGTTGACCCCGCTTTCGTAGTGACTGTGACACTTTGCTCGCCTAATTCAGCGTTCAGTTGCGCGACAAGACGCTCAAAGAAATCGGTAGTTAGCTAAGTTTTCCTGTAAGTATTGTTGCTTTTTGTTTTAATACTGTTTTTGTTAGCCAACGTTAGCGTCCCAAATAATATCAGTTAGCTAGCTAGCTAGATTAGCTACAGTCGAATACTGTAGGCATGCGCAACGGCCTCGCCGGTGATCTGCTTTTAACAAGTCTTTGAGCTAGAGTCCAAGTCAAGTCTCAAGTCTCTCGGGGTTATTACTAATGTTGTCTCACCTGCTGCATTCGATCAAGGCTGCTTATAAAACTGCATAGGTATATATATATATATATATATATATGTAACTATAACCTGTTTTTCACAGAACACAACCATGTAATGTGCAATGTAATCAATGACAGCTTAAACTACTGTCAGTCAACACACCACCAGACTCTCAAACAAGTGTAACGTTATAACTAAATAAAACTGTAACATGATCAACAGCCAATCTGTAATAATTTACATGATGGCAGCCTGCGGGACGAAAATGATTAGCCTACATTAATTGACTACCCCAAGTTTAGAAAGTAACCAAATCGCTCATTCATCTTCTCATAACGAACGACAGTCAGAGTAAACCTCCCGAAGGTCGTAGCTGAGGCAACAAGCAATCTAACGTTAGATGGCCAATGCTGAGCTGAACATGTTTACTCACCACAGGTTACTAACCTGTTTTGCGTTCAGCGCTTCTTTGTTTGGGTCTTGTTGTATGAAGTTTTAAAGCCAAGTTTATGATGAATGGCGAAGCAGCTGCTGATGTTTGTTGTCAACTCTCACTCACGTGCGGCCGCGCGCAGCAGATGCTACGAGTTAAATAGGTTATAGGTAACGGAGGAAGGTAATAACGGCAAGCTCAGCCGACGCTTCCTAAAAATAAACATTGTTCACGAGTCCCGCACCTCGAGTCGGAGTCGAGTCTGAAGTCACTGTGTGTATACATAATGTTATTTTCTATGCATTCTTGATTAGTTCCATAACTTGGCATGTAGATTCGACCATGCAGTAAAATGCTAACCAACCAATGGGCAAAAGTTGACCCCTTAAGACCAGCCCCTCCTCATTTGCATAATGAGGCAGCAATGCATGAAGAAATATAAAAGTGACAGGCAGAAATAAATACCAGGGGTGAAAATAAATAGGGTAGAAAATGCAACGGAAGAATAAAACAGACAAAAAATTTAAACACACAGAAATAAATACATTTAAAAAATAAGTCATTAATAAATAAAGTTGAAGATTATAATGGACAATAAATAAATAAGGTAATTATTACAAAGGTGAATAAATAAAGAAGCTAATTAAAAGAGATATATACATTTATGTCTCACTGTATAATTTAATTTCTACCTACATTTAGTTCTTTATTGTATTTTTTGGGGCAATTGCTTGTTTGTTCTTTGTATGCTTATTTATTTATTGAGCATTTATTTATTTCTGTATTTATTTTTAAATATGGTAGACCTGGTCCTCCGTAAGACAGGAGCTCGCAGCAAGAAATAATGATTCAAAGGGACTTTCCACAACAAGATGACTATTTCGCCAGAAAGTTCCTCCATTTCGGGGTAAGTTATAGAATTTCTTATGTGCTAGCTAGCTGAAGTTTGGGGTAGGCTACTGTTTATTAATGTGCTGACTAAAAGCAGAACCGTTTCTAGGGTATTTTTGTGAATGTAGCTAATTGAGTCAAACTTTCGTTTAAAATGATATTGACAATTAAAATGACATTGCACTTTTAAGATTGGCAGTTGTTTAGCTAGTTTTTTTTTGACTGGGTTCGCTAGGGGCACCACTAACAACTAGCTTGCTAGAACTACTGAGACATAAAAATTGCTTCTTTTTTTAAAACTAATAAGGCTCGACACAACATGACACTTGTAGTATTATGAGGGTCCCTACACATGAACTTGAGCATTGCGTATAATGTTAGATACAGAGAATACGCGACAATATGCTTTTAGCTTGATTAGTTAATTGAAGTTGAAGGTATTCTATTTATTGTACATTTTAATAACATGGACTTTGTAAGTTCAATTATTAGTGTTTTTTTTGTTGTCCTGGTTGGCAGAAAAATAAATGCTGAAAATGCCGTAGTTGAAGTGACATTGTTAAATCTGGTTGTGAATATGGGTAGCTCTCTTAAACTTGTTCATATTCTGTTGTCATACTTTACCCAAAAAGTACTTGACTGAGGCTTTTGTGGCTGATATTCACCACAAAAAGTCCTGTCAGGATGTGGCCTAAACATCAACATATTAATGGGTTTAAGGGACCTGATTACAGTTTCTCATCACTTTCTTGTGTTACAGAAGGAGAGTGCAGTCTAGTCAGTGACCCTAGAGAAAGTATTGGAGTTTACATGTGGAGCCTCAGCAGTGCCTGCACTGGGATTTCCACACCGTCCACAAATTCTGTTCCTTCATGAGGAAAATATCTAAATCTTCCCAGAAAAAAATACTTGTGCTCTTGTACTCTGCCTGCCACTGCACTCTTCCTATGACCTTCAAACAATAAACGATGGAGGGAATTTTGCACGCTCCAACCTGATGTCAGTGTTTTAAAATTATTAATGGAAATTCAGTTTTCACTAGAGCTATATTTGTGCTTAGAAGTTACTTGATAGAATGCTGTGTTGAAGTAAGTCACTGGTTCAGATGGTTATTTTAGAATATCATGCGTTTGATTTTATTTTTTGGAAGTTATTCTTTTTGTTTTGCATGAGTTTCTACTGCCAATCAACTTTCACTTCAGTTAAGTGGAGGTTATTCAATATTGAGTTTTTCAGTTAACTCAAGGTTATTGTGTAGTTTTTGTCACGGAACAAAAAGACGGACTCAAATGCAAGGCTGAGGAAAAGGTATTTATTGAGGGAATAAGGTAGGGCGTGGGAGCGGGGAGGCAGACACTGGGAGCAGGGAGGCAGAGGACTGGAGGAAAAGGTGAGGCTCGGGAACCAGGTGCGGAATCCGGGAGTTGGATCAAGGGGGGAACCGGGAGCCAGGACTCAGAAGGAGACAGGGACACAAAGAGCTCAAGAGCAACAGGGAGAGACAGGCCTGAGGAGCGGAGACAGATGAGGAGGGGGTGTTGCAGAATGGGGGCTGGGGTCTGAAGCCAGCTGACTGGAGAGGTGTGGAACCATGAAGCTGAATAAACAAACAGGTGAAGAGCCGGGGTAGACATACAGAGGTTGATGAGGATGGCAGGCAGTTGTGAACGGCGGGAGTGGGTGATGACTGGCAGGTGTGGCAGCAAGGACCAGTGATTGCAGATGGGAGGCTGGTGTGAGTAAACAGCTGGCTTCAGACAGAAGAGAGAGGGAAGAAAACCAAAACAACAAAGGACAGGGCAGGATGACAGAAAACAAAGTGAAAATACACAAAAAATAAAATGTCAACCATGACAGTTTTGTTTTAATTTATTTTATTGTAATCATTTTATGATTTAATTTTAAGTTTTACAAGACATTATTGTGCTTATAACACAAGGCTACTATGGTGACACTGTAGAGGTTGGTCTAATGAAATAGATACTCTTTTAAAAGCCTACTATAAGGATTAATTGGGCTTATAATTCAATGAATTTGATCAAATCACACATTACAGCTAATATGTTTGTCCTATGTTGATGCATACACATAGTGTACTCAGACAAGGCAAACAAAAACCTAGGCTGGCAGAGCTGGAAGCTGCTGTCTGACCCAGTCTGTCAGAGCTGGAAGCTGCTGTCTGACCAGACAAGGTCTGAGGTGAAGAAGCATGACCAAAAGAATCTGGACAGACACTGGAAGGACAGAAGTCAGTACAAGCAAGTGTGATGTAATAAACATTAACTGTATAACATGGTGAAGAACACAGCTTTTACTGTTTGTTTATAAACTGACAGTTTATGTTCATTATATCACATTCAGTCATACTGACTTCTGTCTCTCCAGTGTTTGTCAGAGTCCTTTAGTCAACCTCAACAGCCTTCCATAGTAACCTGTCCCCATCATGAATCAGTCGCTGTTCTAATTAGTGGATTGATGTTAAGGTATTTTCGGCCGTCAAACCTCTCTCCTTAACTGTTAATTTAAAATCCCCATTCAAGCCATTAAACATTCCATTTTTGTTTATGCATTACCAGTTTTTTCATCTTTTTTCAATTCATCTTTTCAATCCTGTTATAAAATAAAAATAATTGGATCCTTATCCACTTTTCTAAGGATTCATATTGAATTAATTTATTTTTCATGCGTTTTTATATCTTGTCTGATTTGCATTTTTCATGCATTATTAAAAGTTTTATTCAACATTTAAATCTGATGTATTACTAATTAGACGCTTTTCCACTTTTTCTATGAATCATAACACAATGGGTCAGCAAAAACAATAAGACAACACAACACCAACAGTGCTGTTAGCTATTACTGATGTCTAGACTGGCACATACAATTGTAGCAGACCTGGCATTAGCGCCGTCAGCTGCAGTCCATATTGCCTTCCATTCATTCATTTTCATCCGCTTGTCCGGAATTGGGTCGCAGGGGAAGCAGCTCCAGTAGTGAACCCAAACTTCCCTTCCAATATTCCCTTATTTTAACAAAATATTAATTATGGCTGTTGAAACTAAAAATGTCTTTCTGTCCTTGATAATATATGCAGCCAATAAACTTGTCTCTAGGCTTGGAATTGGACTATACCTGAGTTTGCAAATTACTGACAATTGCCGTACAGTGTGATATTTAACTTTAGATCAGATGGGTGTTGTATTGCGTTGTGAACAGATATCTGTTGTTGCTGAGAGAGGAGGAGTTGAGGTGGCTCTACATTAACAGCTGGGAACTCTTCATTATCAACTGTAGGCAGTGGTAGAATCCCATACTGTGCAAGGATGGCATCAATGTTTTGGTCGCTTTCGGGATTTTCCCCAAACACATTGTTGACAGCTGTATTGTCTGTTGCAATGTTTTTGAGCATGCCCTCTGTCCAGAGTTGAGTTGGTGTGTGATTATTTTGGAGGTTCCAGGCTTGTCTAAACTGCTCCAGTCTTTTTTGAATCTCAGGAAGATAAACAATATGCAGTGAAAGTCTATGGACATCATCATCTGGATTTAGAAACTCTAAATCCTCTAAGGAGTAGAACATAAGGTAAAAGTGCTGTAACACATGCAAAAATACATCCCGCCAAAGTCCGGTTATGAACCCGCACGCTATACAGTATGTTCAAGTTCTTGAACTAGGTCCATGAATGAAGCCACAAGGATGTTTTCACCACCATGGTCAGATCTGACTCTGATGGTATGGCGTAAAAGTGCTGGTTTTTGCCGCTGGTGGTGGTGATGGAGGCTGACGAAGCGGGCTGAGTGACCGGGGCCGCTGAGGCTACAGAAAAGTTAACACAAGGAGCATAAGACATTTTGGATGTTGGGGAAGGGAGGTTCGGGAATGGGGGGAAGGGAGAATGGGGTCGAGGACAGACCAGTTGGAAAGAAGGATTATGGTTGACGAGTACCATTCTAGTAGTTCTCCAAGAGCAAGCAGTGCAACAGTGGCAAGGGAGAAACAAAAAAACAAAAAAATACCTTTTAGGAAGAAACCCCAGACAGACCCAGGCTTTTGGGAGGCAGTGTCCAATTGGCCGATTGGGATCTTTGAAATGAATAGTGGCAATAACGGACACGGTAAAAGATAATAGACACAAAGTTATTTGCTGTCAAAGTGGCGCCAAAATGAATGGCAGTCAATGTAATGCTAACAGCGGGTGACAGCGTAATGGCATCAAAACGGCGGCATAGGAGCTCCGCATAGAGAGGAGAGGCCTACCCCCTTTCCAGGAACGGCTGAAGGAAGGGTAGAGGAAGGGATGAAAGGATGTACGTGCACAGGGGTTTTGTGAGGCCTGCTAACACAGATGAAAAGAAGGCAGAGAACGCCTGAGACAAGACAGATGTACTGTGGCTGGCGAGGCCCTGAGACGTCATTTGTGACGCCACTGGCCAAGGTCGATGCTGGCGGGGGACCTGGAAGTGCCGGAGGCTTGGTGGTTTCTGCCTCCAGGGTAGCAACAGACGCTAGATAGAGCCTGAACATTGCAGTTCTAGTGTTGTTGACGTACTGTTGAAGGCGTGCCACTGTTCAGTCTCTGGTAACGGGTGTCATCTTTGGAGGTAGAGACGGCCGTGCCTTTGAGGAGGGCGTGCTGCTCCAAGGACAGTAGCGGGCACCTCTACCGTAGGAAAGCTAATGATGAGGAGAGGGTAGACCACGACCCACGCGGCCTCAATTTCCCGACCTTGCTGACGGCGGGGAAGAAGCCTGAGAGCTGCTGGGAGCCGTGGATTGTTTGGTGGAGGAGTGGCACAGTGACTGTGAACTACAATCACCACCTTTGACTGCGTGACCAAAATATGCCCTGTTTTGAAGAGATCACTGTACTGATCGTTGTTGACATCTGGTGAACTTAGCTATAGCTCCGGATCCATGACTAAACGTGCGGAACTCTGACCCTCTTGCATAAAGCAATCAAGGCAGCATGGTATATGTAGGTGTGTCGGGTAATTAGAGATGTGGCTTAGGCGTTGCCGTGCTCCCGGACCTAAGTAAACAAATTAACTTCATATGGGTTTTCTAGATCTATCAGTACAATACAGGACCAATAGACAACCATTAGACACAACCAATGGACCAAAGTTTTACGATGTAACATTGGTTTTATAATAGGATGTTTTTAGGTGGCCATAACTGGTGGGTGGTGGTTTATTCTGTGGCTCAAATGTTTATTTAAGTGAATCAGGATGGACACACAAAAGGAGGGTCAAAAAAATCCACAAAGCTGTGTGTTTGGCTTGATGAGGAAAAAGATGGTCAACCTCTGCCAAAAAGATGTGGAGCTGGCGAGAAATGAAACCAAGGTTCAGCAACTGGTTGTTTTTGTGTTTGATTTTTTAGTAGTTGCATTCATTATCCGTTGTGCTAGTTCTAACTGGATATTCATATTTTTCAGTTTCTTTAGCAAGCTTAACACCCTCCTGTGCTAGGTCTACCAACACAACTGAAGACACTCTGACCATCAAAAATGTAGGTCATTTTTTCCTTAGTACTTTTTTCCTCATTTGTGACAATTGCCTAGATTAACCATTGCCTTCTTCTCTTTTCATTGTCAGACTCCCTCATTCAAGATGTCCGAGACCTCTTGGGAAGTGGTGCTGAACAACCTCTCCCCTCACATTGGAGGAACAGGCAAACTTCCTCTCTGGAGAATTGGACAGTGATGAGGCCCTTCATGGTGAACAATATGTTGTCATCTGAGAAGCCCAAGGAGGGGGTTTGCCATCATTGTGGACACAAGGCTGCTGTATTGTTGTGTAGGGACTGTTTAGTGTGATCACTCCACTGCACAGAACAGGAAACAGAGCCCCAGACACATGAGCCCCTGGTGCTTCATAACAGAGGATCCATGGTGGAGGGGTTCTTCAGACACCTGCCACCATGCCACGATCATGAAAAATGTAGTTTTTAAGTCACAGGTTACATAGACTGTTTTACACTTTACACATAACCTGGTTTACTTCCAGGCTTGATTGGGAGGAACGGCCTCCCTGATCTAAACCAGAGTGGTTGTTTGTTGTTGGACTTCTGTGCTAGTCATGGATTGTCCATCACAAACACCATGTTCGAACATAGGGATGCTCATAAGTGTACGTGCTACCAGAGCATCCTAGGCCAAAGGTCAATGATCGATTTTATAATCTGAGGCCGTAGGTTTTGGACACTCGAGTGAAGAGAGGGGCAGAGCTGTCAACTGATCACCAGCTGGTGGTGAGTTGGGTCAGGGGGAGGGGGAAGACTCTTCTCAGGGCCATCCAATCTCTGTATGACCAAAGCGAGAGTTGTGTCCGGATTATCTGCAGTAAATCGGACTCGTTCCAGGTGAGGGTTGGCCTCCGTCAGGGCTGCGCTTTGTCACCAATCCTGTTTGTAATATATATGGACAGGATATCAAGGCGTAGTCGGGGAGGGGAGGGGTTGCAGTTCGGTGGGCTCGGGATCTCAGATGATGTGGTCCTGATGGCGTCATCGGTCTGTGACCTTCAGCACTCACTGGATCGGTTCACAGCCGAGTGTGAAGCGGCTGGGATGAGGATCAGCAACTCTAAATCTGAGGGTGGTTCAGGGATCTGGTAAAGATGCCTCCTGGGCGCCTCCCTAGGGAGGTGTTCCAAGCACGTCCAGCTGGGAGGAGGCCTTGGGGAAGACCCAGGACTAGGTGGAGAGATTATATCTCCAACCTGGCCTGGGAATGCCTCGGGATCCCCCAGTCGGAGCTGGTTGATATGGCTCAGAAAAGGGAAGTTTGGTGTCCCCTACTGGAGCTGCTGCCCCCGCGACCCGATACCGGATAAGCGTATGAAGATGGATGGATTGATGGATGGTTTACTTCAACGTACATGCTGAATTGTTTGACAGAAACACCCTCACTGTTGAGTTTTTGGATTCATTTACTCTAATATGTAAACTAATTCTGCTTTATAGATTGCATGTTACAGTTATCTTATTTGGATCACGTTTTAAATAACTGATTCATTGTTAGGACTAGTTCTTATAATTTCTGAAGATTCAGCACACATTCCTTGACAAAGCCCCTTTTTCATCATGACCATTGTCTGAAGCCAACCTTTGAAACAGTTACTCACGGTTTTGTTTTGTTTTTTCACTTTTGCTCTCGGAGTGGTAAGATATAGGGGACACAATGCAGAGGGCCTTCCTCAAATGGGCATATGCTAAATATAAGGTGGACAAGCTTTCTCAGAGAGACATGTTGGCAGTTGCAGTGGATGGGAACTAGGGCTTCACGATATTGGAAAAATCTTACATTAAGATATTTTTTTCCCCTGCGATATATATTGCGATGTAAAAAGAAAAAGTAATTTTTAAAAGAACATAAATAGCTCTATTTGAAAATATTAAATAACGTAACGTAATAACAGCTAAAGTAAATGACTGTCATTTACTGCATGTTGTTTCTTCTAAATTCCAGGTTGTGGATGGATCAGAGCTGCATGCATGCACGTGCACTAGCAACAAACTCTGTGTATCCAAGAACAATTAAATCTGTGGAAATGACATTAGATTAGACACAGACTTCTGTAGTAGATTATTGTTACCTTTCCAACGTCGCGGCTCCGAACCGTAACGTTAGTTGGGACAGACGGACGCCTTGCTAGCTTTAGCCTGGCTGGTAGCAGCTTTCTGCTTGTTTCTTTAGGCTATCTATATTAGCTTTAGCCCAGCTGGTATCAGCATTCTGCGGGGGAAATGGACAGGAGACGTTGTCATTATGTTGCATAATCAGGTGATTTGGTTCGTATTTGCAGCGAACATAAACACTGACTGCTGTAGCTTCACTGACTACCCATCAAAATTATGTGCATCAATCTGTGTCAGCGGCAGAGAGCCTCACTTCCCATAACATTAACCCACGTCGGACTAATGTTGCATACAAACGCTGTCCACAAGTCTACCTATCTTAAAGGGGAAGGGTTGCGCGGTAATAATCATGTAAAAGGAGAACGGTGTGTTGTAGGTAGATGTTACCGGTAGTCTCAGTATGGTGTGTAACCAGAAGGATGAATCAAACGTTGTTCTTGATTTAAGATGGGGTATTTTTATTGCTCCCAAATAAGGCCAAAAAAGGCAAAATACCAAGTAGCAAAAAGAATAAAAATCAAAGACTGGAAAAGAAATAAACATGAGAGTCAAAAAGATAAAAGTAAAATACCAAACAAAAGAACAGCTGCTCCCAAATTGCCTGTTGACTGAAATTAACTTGGCTTTCACTAGACTTACGTCTCACCACATCCAGCTCGCCCTCGTGACTGAAGCGTCCCTCTCAAATATTCTGGTATCGCATCTCTGGAATGGACTAAACCATTCTTCCCTAAAGCTGCAGGGGTGGCCCAGGCAGCCATATTTTCCAAGTACACGTCAAAAGCCGGTGTGCATTTTTCATGTATAGTTGTGTCCAAATTGAGAACACAAGCCAACATACATATATTTTTTTGTTCATATGTTTGTTTTGAGTGGAGCGCTATTTTTTATTATTTTGGTCTTCAAGTGGTTCAATCAGAGCGTTGAGGTGAGATTGGGCTTGTTATCATGCTACACTATGAATCCTTCTCCACATAGACCAAACCAGAAGGTGTAGCACCTCTCTACATTAGAGTGCTTGCTCGTGATCAGGTGGATTCAAGGTCAGGTGGGAAGTTGAAAAACCGCCTCCTCCCAAAAAACTCCTGGCTATGGACAACTACTCATGGCCATGGGAATGTAAGTACTTCCTCTGAAATGCACTAAACACAAATTATTAAATGCACACATCTTGATGTACATATGGAATCGGGATTCTATCTCATCCTGTCAGGTTTTTTTTTCTCTATGGTAGTAGTACAGCATGCAAAGTATCTTCTGTCCCAATATTTTTATCGAAGGTTGTAAGATAACACTTTGATGAAACGTTTTGCAGGTCATGGTGATATGGAGCGGAAAAAATGTTTATCACAAGGTAATGCTGCTGGCTAGACTGAAAGAAGAAGAAGTTGTGGGGGTTCGCAAAGTCAAGCAGCACATGGAGTACATGAAGAGAGTTGCTGGACTGACTGAAGAGTTTACCCTTCAGTTTACTGAAGACACCAATGGGAAATGTAAGGGGCAATAACTAGTTAGTCTTTTATCTTCAATTTGCTTCTCTGCTAACCACTTGGCTTATTTGTTTCTCTTTAATGTCACATTCTCAGGCAGTACAGCCAGATTAATGGAGAAAGGACATGAGGGACTACTCTGTGTGCTGAACTTGAAGCAAAACTGGCTACAGCACAACATACAAAAGTATTCTTGGACGGCAAACATTTTCTTTAGATGACTTCTCTGAAGAGGAAGACTTAGAGAATACTTCCTCAACTGATGAGGAATTGGGAGAGTAGTTATTAGGGACATTATGTATATAACTCTAAGAAGATGTGTTCACATTGTGTTAAACCCAAACATCACTGCTATAATAACTTTTTTGTAAAACCTGAGGCTATGTTACTGCAGATTTCTTTGTGTTTAGAACATGTACTGCAAATTCCTCTAAAAATGTAAAAACCCATTATGTTAGCCCATTAGTCCCCACCCTTTGCTCCAATCCAATCAATAGTGATTCACAACTGTCAAACATGAAAAATTAAAAAAAAATTTTAGCATCACATCTTTGGTTGAAATGTATTGCGCATCCCTACTTAACTTACCTGTAGTTGTGTATAGTTTGTACTGTATATAATGGACCTATTGTAGTTTGCATTAACTTATTTACCTATTTTATTGTTATTGAAGTCAATTTCCCATTTGATCCCATTGTGTGAGTTGTTCCTTTCAGGGAAGTCTGTAGTAAGCATTAGGTCCAAATTCTAAGGCATGGGTCATCAACTACACTTATGCAAGAGCCAGAATCTTTCTCACCAGACACTATCACCCCCCCTCCGAACTATCCCCTTATTTTTTTTCTTTCACCTCTCATCCCCAGTCACCTCAAAAAATCCCTTCATGTGACCACACGTACTGTGTGTTGTCCTGCGCATCATTGTAATCGTGTTTTTTGTGTTGTATTCTTGTTTTTTCTACTTCTCATGCTGTATCGGATGCTGGTAACTTTAATTTCCTTGCAGGAGTCATCCCAAAGGGATTAATAAAACTAAGTCTAAGTGTAAGTATATCAGGGCCAGACGCTCTTGTAAAATTCACTAGCATGGACCTTGCCACAACCACGTTAGTTAAAGATTTAATGAACATTATGAATGTGCAGATGAACACAATGAATGTGCCGATAAATTGATGTGGATGTTGTCTGATGGCTGCTCTGGGAGGATGTATGATAACCGGGTGGACTCAGAGTGGGGGTTCCGTTCCGCCGAATAGTTTACAGACCCCAAGACGGTACCTAGAAGCCGGGGGTAGCGATGGAGGCTGAAGAAGCTCGCTTAGTGAGCTGAGCAGCTAAGGCTAGGCCAAAGGAAAGGTAGAGGAAGGGATGAAGGATATATGTGCACAGGGGTCTTGTGAAGCCTGCAAACACGGGGATGAAAAGGCAGAGATCCTGAGACATGACAGACAGAGGGAGCAGGAACACGGCGAAACACAACCTGACCAACCAACGGCCTGACCCCCGCCATTGGGAGCTGGTGATGCTTGCGGTGGCTTGCAAGGCCCTGTGACAACTGGCGTGATGCCACCGACTGTGGCCCACGCTGGCCGGTGACCTGAAAGGGCTGGAGGCCCGTTGGTTGTTGCTGCTTGGGTTAGCGATGGAGGCAGACGAAGCGGGCTGATTGACCAGAACAGCTGAGGCTAGGCTGAAGGAAGGGAAGAGGAAAGGATGAAGGGATGTATGCGCACGGGGGTCTTGTGAAGCCTAAAAACGGTGATGAAAAGGCAGCGATTGCCTGAGACATAACAGACAGAGGGAGCAGGCACATGGGGAAACACGACCTGACCCCCCCCCAGTGGGAGCTTGTGATGCGTGCTGTGGCTTTAGAGGCCTTGTAATGTTGGGCGTGAAATCAGGGGTAGGGAGGGAGGGATGGATGGAGGGCAGGACAGACCAGTTGGAAAAAGAAAGCTTCCTATCCTCTCTATCGGAAGCCCTTTTTCGGTGAGTGCCGAGCGTCACTGCAAGGCCTCAAATTGAGCTTTAAGACGTAGATCTGACGTCAGCAATCTGTCACTAAAGTTGTAGGTCTTCTGGTAGCTGTGCCAAGATATCAGAACCATACCTGATCTTGCAGAGATGGAGACCAAAGTTACATGGTAGGAGATAACATGGCCCTTAATTACTGTTAACTAACATGCTAGTCAATTACATTTAATTTACATATAGTATAAAGTCATAAAAAGTTATCTTGACAGAGTAGGTCTAGACTACTCTAATTGACAAGGACTAACTTATTCTAGAGCAAGCAGCGCGACAGTAGCAAGGAAAAAACACAGGCTATTGGGAGGCGTCTGACAGCCGATTGGGATCTATGAAATAAATAGTGGCAACGACAGACACGGTAAAAGATAACTGATGCAAAGTTATTTGCTGACAAAAGTGAGCCAAAATGAATGGCGGTCAATGATACACCAACGGCGGTTGACGGCGTAATAGCAGAAAAAACTGCGCTGTAGTGGCTCCGCATAGAGAGGAGAGGCCTACCCACTTTCCGGGACGGTTGAAGGAAGGGTAGAGGAAGGGATGAAGGGATAAAGGATGTATGTGAAAAGGGTTCTTGTGAAGCCTGCAAACACAGGGATGAAAAGGCAGAGATCGCCTGAGACATGACATACAGAGGGAGCACGCACATGGGGAAACACAGCCTGACCCCCGCCAGTGGGAGCTGGTGATTCGTGCTGTTGCTGGCAAGGCCTGTGACATCATGCGTGACGCTGCTGGCCAAGGCCAATGCTGGCGGGGGACCAGGAAGTGCCGGAGGCCCAGTGGGTAGCGACGGAGGCTAGGAAGAGCCGGTGCAATGCAGTTCTGTTGTCGTTGAGGTACCTTTGAAGGTGGGCCACAATCCATCTCTGATAGCGGATGTCATCTGTGGAGGTAGAGACGGCCGCGCCACAGAGGAGGGCGCGCAGCACCAAGGAGAGTAGCAGGCGCCTCTACGGGAGGAAGGCTAATGACGAGGAGAAGGTAGATGCCGATCCCCGCGGCTTTGACTTCCCAACCCTACAGACTGAGGGGAAAAAGCCTGAGAGCTGCTGGGAGCCGGGGATTGATTGGCGGAGGAGTGGAGATCCGGTCGAAGCCAGACTGCTAACGTGGAGAAGGTGATTGTCGCTGGACGAGGCGACCAATCACAGCAAACTGATTGACATCCAAACCGCTGGTGACAAAGGCTGCTCTCCATGGTGCTGAAATCTTGAGTGCCTCTTGGGTGGCTTTTCCCCAAAAGTATGACACACTGAACACATTGGTAATGCATGTGCTCATTATGTTCGGATCAACACACACCTGTGACAAAAAGAACTAGGGCTGCAGGCGCATAAGGCAGGCATAACAGCTGTCAAGCCCAATTTTAAAAAGATAGTGACGGAAGGGAAATGTCACTTCTCTTGCAAACTGTGTGATTGTTACATTTTTGCCTATGTTTTGTTTTGTTTCTCAATCATGTGACTCTCGAGGTTTCTGTAACCTAAACACTGTAAACACTAAACAGTGGGAAAAGCCAGCCACATCTAAATTAAGACTTTACAGTAATAATAAAGACACGTATTGAGTGATTGAATTTTAAATTAACACAAGTAGTAGAACTGACTAAACAGCTGTTATATATTTATTTTTTTGTTTAACAGTTTTTATTGATTTTCCATAAACAATGTAGCATTTTCTACAGCACATAATGGACCAAATATGTACAAACAATATATGGCTGTGTTATGCAGAAATTAACCAACATGAAAAGTACCCCACACCTCAACCCACCCACCCATCCATCCCAGTTTGTCCCTATACACAGTAAAAAATGGGGTGTTAATATTTCAGAGTAAACATATTTTAACCCAGATAGAGTATTTTCAACATTTTGGAGAGTAAAGTTGCTCTATCAGTGGAGTTAAAAGTGAGTGTAAAA
>NC_048425.1:16945253-16946342 GCF_013103735.1 Etheostoma cragini | reverse complement strand
TTTAACCCAGATAGAGTATTTTCAACATTTTGGAGAGTAAAGTTGCTCTATCAGTGGAGTTAAAAGTGAGTGTAAAAATCTGCAGAAACGCAGCATTTTCAACTCTACGCGCAGTGATGAATACCCGCCATTCTGCTGTGCTGAAGTTTGGCATATGTTGGTGGTGGAAGACTCCCTCTGTTTTAACACCAAAATGATATTTTTTAACGTTAAGTTACATAATTTTAAAGTTTTGCTGATATGAGTCAAGGGTATTAACGTAACCTTAACGTTAACCAGCTAGCAATCCATGTCGTGGATTTCAATATCACGCGGTGTTGCAATATTTTCACTTATGAACGATTTATGCGTAAAATAACGTTAGCTCGGTCGCTATAACAACAAAATATTTAATACAGTTAACAGCTTTTCATAGCTAATGTATTTTTTAGCTTCCCAGGCAACGTTAATCTGTTTATAACGTAACGTTACTGGCAATGTTAGCAATTGCATGCTTCTGATAGTTAATGTTGGTCTTATATAAACGATAATTAGATCACTGATTGCATGTACGTATTTGTTTAACATGGCTATTTTAACGGGTTAAGGTTACTGTTCGAACTAAAATATCTAACTTCGGCACAGCTATTTGGTAACGTTAGCAAATGAGACAACGTACGTGCCTCTAAAATTTAACTAGCCTAAACCTATATTTGCTGCAGAAAATAGCCAAACGTTATTCAACCAGCACAACTTTGTCTTCTTCAGCCGCCCTTTGTAACCGTGTAACATCTAGTGCATTGCCAGTACTGAGAGAAATGGATAGGTAACTTTTACTTGAACCAGCCCTAAATTATGATTTTGAATATATTCGCTATGTTAACAGGGGCAAAATGCTGTTGCGTGTTTAATTCGGGGAAGAGCAGAAATACGTCAAGCTGTCTGAGCTGACATTCGATGCTTTCTTGAAAGAAGGTGGGTACATTAGGTTAAAGCAATATACATCACCCAATAACAAAATAATACAGCATTAACCTATTATGCTATGATATCTAGTTAGGTCAATAATCATTGCTGTTCAAACTCCGGTGCAGGTCTTTCATCTTTTTT
>NC_048425.1:16942770-16945153 GCF_013103735.1 Etheostoma cragini | reverse complement strand
TTTTGAAGAAATAGTGAAGGAGTCACCTGGAACTTTCAGAATCATGCTGGGCAATGGAGGACTTGGTATTTATTCAGAAAATTCACAAATTATTTTGTTTAGTTTAAAGGCAGGAATGAGAATATTTATTGTCTTAAAAATAACTGATTCTTGTAATGTGTTTATATTTTGTACATATTTCATAATGAAAAGGTGCCTCTCAATCATCATCATGCTCGGGTACATCTGATGCCACCATCATCCTGAATTTAATGATGGGTGACCCTGTTGAAGAAATAGCCGCTGACGAAGGAAGCCAGCCTAAAAGGCCATGCCACATAAACTACGAGGCAAATATGGTAAGTGGTGGAAACTGCTGTTAAGTCCAATCTGAATGTTGTTTCACCATGGGAAGTGTTCTAGATAAGTATTTTTTTCAACATTACATATGGTTTCACAATAACGGAAAGCACATTTTATTCCACCTATAGTTGATTGAAAAAATCCTAACATCAAAACCTGGTGGTGAACGCATTATGCAAGAGTATGGAAAAACCAAATCTCTGACAGATGCCACCAGAAGACAGATGATTAACATACTTGCTGCTGAGATGACAGAAACACATGGGTAAGCATTAAGGGGCTATAAAGAAACATTGTTATTATTTTACAGTTATTAATTATGTAAATTGTGTTGTGCAATGTCAATTGAGTATGATGTTAACTTTGAATTCATTTGCTAGGACATCCCCCCCAAAAGTGTTAGAGTGATGTATGCACAGGGGATAGTAGCCTTGTTTCCCTATCTAGAAGACCCATACTCACAACATGGATATGTAAGTAAATGGGTTAGTGCAACATTATGCACATATTCACTGTTTGGAATGTTAATAGTACTCCTTTATAAATTATTATAAGTGGAGAGTGGTTCAGGATACCTTGCATGGTGATTGAAGACCATACAGAGAAAATCAGCAGAGGAAAGAGGTGCCTCAGTCAGCAAATCTCCTAAAGGTATGTTTACTGATCAGTGACATGTGATTATAACCTGTGAATTGTACAGAAATTAGTTGTTAACATTGTATTTTCTCTTAAGTTGGTGGGCCAGGCCGTGGTCGTCAGCCCTTCGCCAATGACAGAGAGCTGTCTGATGAGGATGTGGAAGCAGCTATTGCTGTTTTAAAACACTCTTCTGATGAAAAGACTGTCCGTGAGAAGATGAAAATGACCTTCATATATCGGCAAGCAATGGTCAACGATGAAGCCAAATCATCAGATGTCTTCTTGGTCTTCCCACCATTTCTGGACACCCCAGGACTGGTATGACATCTTAATAATTCATTGCATCACCAAAATATCCAATGTAGCATTATGTATCACTCATCACTTCTGTCTATGTGTGTTACATTGCAGATAGAACAAGATTTCAGACTTCTGTTTGGTGAGGCCACGGCCAACAAATTTTTGGAGAAGTGGCCAACCACTTTCAAAGCAAAAGTAATAAAGGAAAGCCATGGACTTGTACCCACCACAGAACTCTTGGATTTGATGCGCAATGCTGACTTAGCTGCTGAAGTTGAGAATGGTATGAATGGAACTGTTTTACTTTTTATTGTGGGTTAAGTAGGTGTGTAGAAAGTGTACATTTCCATATTGGTGCTAGTTGTCAATTTGAATGCTATACTATGGTATAATGTTAACCAGGTTTTTGTTCACTTATTTGTAGGCTGGGACAGTGACATGTCTGCCATCTTGCTGCTGCTACATTTGCTACCACCATCTGCACAAGGTAGAAAGAGGCCGGGAAAGCTGTCTGCATATCAAGCTGTAGATCAGCTCATCAGATTTCAAAAGGTATGCTTAAATGATAAGTTCTCTTCTAAAAACATTTTGGCTGATAATTTACTAACCCACATGTCATCCAAGATGTTCATGTCTTTCTTTCTTCAGTCAAAAAGGTTTGAGGAAAACATTACAGGATTTTTCTCCATATACTGGACTTCTATGGGGACCAATGGTTTGAGGGTTCAAGTCTGTCTCAATGTAGCTTCAAAGTATCGACATGATCTCAGCAGAGAAATAAAGTTCTTATCTAGCAAAACAAACTTTTTCAAAACCCTCAAACCATTGGTCCCCATTGAAGTCCATTATATGGATAAAAATCCTGTAATGTTTTCCTCAAACCTTAATTTCTTTTTAAATGAAGAAAGAAAGACATGGACATCTTGGATGACATGGGGGTGAGTAAATTATCAGCAAAAAATGTTTTCAAAGTTAACTAATCCTTTAAGAGTTGTTTAAAATATATCTTCCATCACTTCAATCTTGTGCACAGTTTGAGGTGATCTGATCTATTGTCAGAAATTAGTCACTAAAACAATTCTGTTAAATGTGTTTTGTTGTA
>NC_048425.1:16941195-16942670 GCF_013103735.1 Etheostoma cragini | reverse complement strand
ATCAATACAAGTAATGTTTTTCATGTTGAAGAGTCGACTGAAGAGTTAGAGGCCGAGTCACAGTTATCTTCGCCATACATTGTAAATAGTTGTTCAGCTGTAATTTCTGATCTAAAGGCAGCAGGTGTTGCTCAAAGTACACTGAATTCTGTAGTGACTTCCATGGAAGAGATTGTTCAAGATATCCATCAGCATGCTAAAGAGACAGTGATAAAGCATGTATTTAGTAATGAAAGAGAAACGGAAATGTGCAAGAAAGTTGAGGCGTGTTTTGAGGGGTTAGAGAATCCTTTCACAATTCTAAATTCGGAATACAAACGATCAAAATTTATGACTGACAAGTGAAAAATGGTTGAACCAATTGAATGTGTGATTGGTTCAAGATTTGACACAAGACAAAATAAAAAGACTGGAACATATGATCAGGTAGTAGTTCAAGATAAATTCATGTATATTCCAACTTTTAGGAAAGATTTTCACCAGCCTTGTTTTGGTCAAGTGTACTCTTAGAACTATTTTGAGTTGTATCACGCTGTGTCTGGCACAGGGAGAAGATGTATGTACTAAGTCTAGCACCGCTTTCCATTGATCATCGGTAAATTCCTCGCCAAGATCCTCCTCCCAAAGTCTCCTGACATCCTGCAAAGAGTGTGGGGAGATTTTGCATATGCTGTTGTAAAGAATTGAGATAACTCCTTTACGTGAAGGGGATAACAAAAGGATCTGGTCAACCATGTTGCCTACTGGCAAATCTGGAAAGGAGGTATTGTTTTTCTGGACAAAGTGTTTAATTTGGAGAAATCTAAGTAAATAATTGAGAGAGTTGGGCAAATGATCCGAACTTGCCCTCCACAAACAGATTGGAAATAGACTTAATGCCCTTTGAGGACCAGGTTCCAAAAGTTGCATCAGAAATAGAAGGTGGGAAGTTATAATTATTTTTTATGGGGGAGTGTATGGATGTTGTCTGCAGCTTAAAATGTCGTCTAAATTGAGACCAAATTCTAATTGAGTGATAGACCACTGGGTTAGCGCAAAATTGGCTTTGAGGGGGCGGAGATGGGGCACATAGAATGGAGCCTAAATCAAGTGAGCTAGAGGCACGCTCCATTTGCATCCAGACCTCATGCCCGCTGGGGCAACCTCCTCCAATCCAGTGTAGCAATGTCTTTATATTGCATGCCCAATAATAGTAAATAAAATTAGGTAGAGCTAGACCCGCAAGCTTTTTAGATCTCTGGAGGGTGCTTCTTTTGATTCTGGGTGGCTTACCGTTCCAAATAAACAAAGATACACTCCTCTCTAATGATACAAAAAATGATTTCTTAATCAGGATGGGGCTATTTTGGAAGAGGTAGAGGAATTTTGGTAACACAACCATTTTAATAAGATTAATCCGGCCTGCTAAGGACAGCGGGAGATTCATCCACCTGTCCATGTCTTTTTTACATTTTTCGAACAGGACGTGAAAATTC
>NC_048425.1:16929749-16941095 GCF_013103735.1 Etheostoma cragini | reverse complement strand
TAATTACTGTGGCTGTAGGGTGAGAGTAGAGGAGTTTTATCCAGGAAATGAAGGAATCTTCAAATCCGAATTTCTTTAGGGTTGCAAACAAATATCGCCACTCAACTCGGTCAAACGCTTTTTCAGCGTCAAGGGATATAACCATTTCTGGGGAGCGGGAAGGGGGAGAGTAAACAATGTTAAAAAGCCTTCTAAAATTTGAGCTAGAGTGTCTATTTAGGATGAAACCTGTCTGGTCTGCTGCAATAATTTGTGGGATAACTTTCTCCAGTCTAGCTGCCAGAATCTTGGACAAAATCTTGTAATCCACATTTAGCAGAGAGATTGGGCGGTAGGAGGAGCACTCAAGTGGGTTTTTTCCCCCTTTTGGTAGAAGCGTTATTGCAGCTTGCCGGAGGGTTGGTGGGAGCTGTCCAGATGACAGAGATTTGTTAAACATGTCTTGTAGCAGAGGGCATAGCATGGGTACAATTTTTTTATAAAATGCGGCCGAGTACCCGTCCGGACAAGGGGTCTTGTTACATTTCAAGGAATTGAGAGCTTTAAGAATCTCTGCCTTGGTAATCACACCTCCTAATAATGATTTATGTTCAGCTTGAACAGAAGGAAAGTTAAGGTTATCAAAGAAGTGATTGAGCTGTGAAAAGTTATCACCGTATTTAGAACTGTATAATTTACTGTAGTATTGTTTGAAGGTGTTGTTGATTTTCAGGACGTCTGTCACAGTTTCCCCTGTTTCACTATAAAACTCAGGAATAAGGCGGGATGATTGGGTTTGGCGAACCTGTTGGGCTAGGAGCCTGCCAGCCTTATCACCTGATTCATAAACCTTATATTGTGCTTTTGTGAGCAAATAAGAGGCCTTGTCTGTGGAGAGCAAGTCGTATTCTGTCTGTAGTCGTAGTCTCTCTTTAAAACGTGTTGGCGACGGAGAGGAGTGATGGCTGTCAATCTCCGCAATGGCTCGCGAGATGTCATTGAGTTTTGAGTCTCTTGCTTTCTTTGCCCTGGAGGAGTATTCAATTATTTGCCCTCGGAGATAGGCCTTGAGGGTTTCCCATAACGTAGAGTAAGAGATTTCTGGGTGAATGTTAGTTTCAATGAAAAAGTTAATTTGAGAGGAAACGTGACTAACAAATTTTTCGTCAGCTATGAGGAGGGGGTTAAGTCTCCAGTTACGAGAGGGCCTAAGACAGTTGGGTAGAGCTTTGTAAAATGAGACAGCACCGTGATCTGAGATTGTGATGCTGTGATATGTGCAAGAGCTAACATTACCTAGCAGTCTATTGTCTATGAGAAAATAGTCGATGCTGGTGTATGTGTGATGGACACTGGAGAAAAAGGAGAACACTTTTTGATTTTTAAATTTGAATCTCCAAATGCTTGTTACTAACCTAGCTCTGGGGAGTCATTCCCCGGAGTCCTTATGTTCTTTTTTCCCCAGAATGTTCCCTTGGATCAGAGAGGCTCCAAAATCAGGGTAGCAGCTGTCGCCTTGGTCCCGCTCCATGTTCTGTTATGCCATGTTCAAACTGCTACACTGCAGTGCCCTGCTATGTCCTGCTGTGCCTTGTAATGCCGCACAGCGTCCTGCTATGCCATGAACTACTACAAAGAACTGCTACAGACTACTATAACCCCAACTGGCCCGTCAGACACCGCCTTCCAAGAGCCTGGGTCTGACCGAGGTTTCTGCCTAAAAGGAAGTTTTTCCTTGCCACTGTCGCACTGTTGCTTGCTCTGGAGGAGACTAATAGAACTGTTGGGTTCTTGTAAATTCTGGAGTGTGGTCTATCTGTATAGTGTCTTGAGATAACTCTTGTTATGAATTGATACTATAAATAAAATTGAATTGAATTGAAAATGTCCGACACACCATTGTGCACTATAAAATCATTGATAACTTTTGGAGATTTGGTGAGTTGTTGGACCTTGTTTGACGACCTGTCTAGCATGGTGCTGAGTACACAGTTAAAATCGCCTCCTATTATCAACCTATAATTGTTATCACAAGGAATGGCAGAGAAAAGTTTGACAAAAAAGTTGTAATCATCGTATTTAGGAGCATAAACATTGATCAGAATGACAGGACTGGTGAATAGTTGACCCGCAACAATAACAAATCTCCCATTTTTATCCGTAATCACTTCCTCAGCTTGAAAAGGGATGTTCTTATGTATGAGAATTGCTGTCCCTCTGGCCTTAGCATTAAACTGGGAGTGGTACACTTGACCGACCCAGCTTTTTTTAAGGTAGTTGACATGATTGTTCTTAAGATGGGTTTCCTGCAGAATCGCTATGTCTGTGTTTAATTGTTGCAGATAGGATGTTATTTTCTGTCTTTTCACCCAGGTATTCATACCCTTAGTATTTAGAGAAACAAAGTGAATGGGCCGACTTTGATTGTAACTAGACGTGGATGCCATGTCTTACATAATTATGAGGGTGGGTATAGTGGGCAGCAGCAAGGGTGGTGGTGGTGAAGAGAGGGAGAAAAATAAAAAATACAAATACATACAAAGAAAGAGTAGAATAATAAAAACAAAACACGGAAAAACGAAGAAAGACATCCAGAAGGGAACAGGGATCTCGAACAGCGCTCTGAGCTATAAGCTTAGAGATCTCCTAACCTACACTTGAACTCTGTGTTAACCAAAAGAACAAAACAATTACAATTTTACTTAGTAGCTGTGCAAAGACACTGTGTCTGTCCCGTGCATATAGTAACAATAAAAGTAATAACCAAAGCACGTGTTAAAACTATAACGTGAAATTCCAATATTATATTATACCGAGTGTGACCAACAGCCTCAAACCCAGCTGTGCAAGAGTATAACGAGTAAAGTAAATACAATTAAAAATGTGGTCGGTGCCAGATAAGCGCAAAGAGTAACATACCTTATAATGTTTGCGGCCCTGTTAAACCGGAATATGCACGGACTTACAAAATGCGGGGCAATAAAAACAAAGCTCACCAGCAACAAAGTGGCTGCACCCACGTCAGCGTGATTTAGTGCTGTCAAACAATGTTTTATGAAGCAGAGGGAGTGGGAGATGTATCTGGCCGATTGACTTGAAGAAAGGCCAATACTTCTTTAGGGGAGGAAAAAGCAATTTACGACCGTTTCTGTCGGTGACTTGGAGTTTGGCCGGATAAAACATCTGATATCCGAGTCCGGCGTTCTTCAGCTGTGATTTTGCAGTATGGTACTCTGCTCTTTTCTTGGAGACCTCGGCGCTGTAGTCGGGATAAATATGTATCTCGGATCCGCGAAAAGAGAGGGACCCAGCCTCTCTAGCAAGCTTCATGATGCGCTCCTTGTCCTGGTAACGGTGGATCTGTGCGATGAACGGGCGGGGAGGGTCATCCTGTTTCTTGCAGGAGATCGCTACTCTGTGCGCCCTGTCAACGGGAGAAGGTGAGGGAAAAGCCTCAGCGCCAAATGTTTCTTCCAGGAATACCTCCATGAAAGCGGTTGGGTGCGAGCCTTCAACTTTTTCAGGTAAGCCGGTAATACGGATGTTGTTGCGCCGCGATCTATTTTCAAGATCATCAGTCTTAAGTTTGAGGGCCTCGTTCTCTTTGGACAGGGCCATGCAGGTTGACTCAAGGGTTAGCAGCCTGGTCTCAACATCATTAACGGAAGTTTCCCAGTGTTGAATAGTCTGGTCGTGCCGGTCGATAATTGCTCGATCCGCAGCAAGTTGGACAGATAGTTTTGCTATAATGCGGTCCTCCATTGAGTTAAGAAGTTTCTCCATGTCGGCCAACGTTAGCGGTGTGTTGATAGCAGCATGCTGTTCGCTTTGGCTAGCTTGTGATCTGACATCTAAGTTGTCATCAGACGTGCCCTCAGCGGGTTGACTTTGCTTTTTAGACGGTTTCCCCATACTTCGTAGTTTTTTTTACACAGTTTTGCACACGTTGACTGTAACAATAAAATGTTTATTAACCGAATTTAGAGAGGATTTCAACAGAGCTCTCCCGGATTGCGACCTACTCCGTCATCGCTCAAACCGGAAGCCTTACATTCGTTGTTATATATTTTAACGGTTATTTTAGGTTTTGAGGGTCTTTTGCATGCTGTCACAGCTAGTGGTTAGCCAAATTAGCTGTTAACTATGCTAATGATAGCTTTCCGGTGGAGGTGAACGGACTTTCTTTAACTGTTTATTGGAACAGATTGTGCAGTGTTGTAAATCCGCGTTCATCATGGTATCATCTGCGCATGCATGAACATAGTGCACATGCGCAGAACGGATTGTAGGAGACTACTAGAACTGTTGGGTCCTTGTAAATTATGGAGTGTGGTCTATCTGTAAAGTGTCTTGAGATAACTCTTGTTATGAATTGATACTATAAATAAAATTGAATTGAATTGAATTGAATTGTGCAGGCAGGACGGATCGTGTACTGACACATGCTTTAAACAGGTTTGTTGTTTTGTTTTCTTGCTCCAGTTTTACAAAAAGTTACGACTGGTAGCTCATAACAAATTTTAAGGTTAAAAAAAGCTACCAGTTAATTGTCAAATAAATTTGACAGTCCTAAATACATACACTGTCTTAAACAGACAGTTTTTGAAGTATGTTTGCCTACACTTTTAAAGCTTCATTTACTTATTATACTGACACTAACATCCAGCATCATTGGTGGATCGAGAAACTGAAAAAGGTCTCTAAAGGCCACATGCTAATGTAACCTCACACACGTGTCAGGTGATACTTGGACGCACATTTAACAATCTGTAAAGCAAGGCAAAATAAAAGTCAAGGTAAAAATTATCATTGTTATTATCTTAAGTTCAAAATATGACCATAATATTTTCTTATTGATTTTTTATTTCAGTTTCAATTTCCTTGAGGGAGTCATCCCAAAAGGAATAAGAAAGATAATTCTAAGTCTAATTTAAATTACTATAAAGGAGACAGTTTCTTACTTTTGGTATTCTGTTTGTATGTTACTGCAGAGAGCAGTTTGTACAAGGACTTGAGAATGCACTTTATGACGTTCATAAACCAGATGCAGTGGAGCAAGAGAGCGAAACCCAGTGATTACAAATCACTCAAAAAATCACTCGCGCCCAAAACCAAGCACAAGATCATAAGCCTCAAAAACATGGCTCTTGAAGTGAAATGAGATTGTTGGCCTCGCACTGAAGACTGTTTGGTTTTTCTGGTCAAGGATGTTACATTTTTCTGGGCCTGATGAACATATTCTTGAGTTGTACCTGAAGGCGTTTCAAGCCCTTTGTGGGACTCTGCACTGGGTCCCAAACCAACTTCTGTGATCATTTCTGTCCATTAACATTTTTCTGTTATTTTTAAATGATTTAACTGATGTACTCACTGAACAACAAGCTATTGTATCAAGCTGCAGTTGGTAAGCTGAGGCCACATGTTCTAGTATGTAAACAAGTACTTGTTAAGGAAAATCTGCCAATTTAAAACAATGATGTCAAATGATAAGGAACTAGAACTTAGGGTGGTTGATGTCAACATAAGTGCTTTAAGAGGGGTTCACAGGGTTTTACCTTAAATTTGACGTTTTAAATACTTTATTCAATTAAAAGCATTCCACGGGTTTGAGAGCATGTCAAACACGTTTTGTCATCAATCTTTAAATATTGTCTTGTTCAGTGGGTGACTTTTTATTTTTACACCATAGTCTCCCCACCACCCCTTGGTGACTATGCTAAAATTCTAACCCATGTCAACACCTTTCTATAAAACTTGGTCTCATGTCTTTATACCCTTTACGTCTCATAATTGTAAGCCTTCAAATATTCCCTGAGGTTAAGGTTAAAAGGTCAATATCTCAAAGCAGAAATAATACAGAACCGTCGCAGTGATATATGTCACTGTCCGGGTCAAGACCTTTCCAGTGATGTATTTGGTTTAGCTCTGTGAGAAAGATTTGAGCCTGAGGCCTTTTTGGATATTGGTGTGGCCCCAAGACCTGCAAATATTGTCAGTCATCAAAGCTGGATGGTGGACTGGATGGGAGCATGATGCAGTCCTCTAATTCAAAATGAGTAAATTTAGCTAAAAAAAACATTACATTTTTTTCAGTTTGAAGATAAAATGTCTTGTCTTTTTACATTTATTATAGGTTGAAAATAATTTGCAAATCATTTTAAAGAATCTTCATATGTAGTAAATCATTCTGTGAGAGCATTATCAGCCTGGAAGGCATAACTCCTACCAATACTGAGATTATAGGATAAAGGTAATCTGTTGTTTTCCCCCTTATTTTCCATGCTTTTTTCTTCAATTGGTCACCATTTTGTACATCTTGTAGTCTATAACCTTTGGTAGAGCTAAGAAGTGACCATACAGTATATGGTAACAACATAACAATTTCTATGTATTTCAATGAGTGCCCTGCAGAAGATCACAATCCATATTTTTACAATTGTAATGTAACTGTTACGATATGAAGGGCTCAAACGCAATGGCTCAACAGAAATAAAAGGATTTATTTGAATAGGCCAGGTGACCGGAGACAGAAACAGGATTGGAGATTGATTGGACATGGCAGGCAGGTGTAATTAGCAGGTAGCAGGTAATTATGGATGAGACTCAGGTGTGCATTGTCAGCTAGCTTTAGCATCAGGGAGATTGAGGAAAAAAGAAAACAGCAGGGACAAACAGGGCAGGCCAACACAAAACTCGAATAGAAAAATAGTAAAGAAAACAAATACTCACGGCCAGCCGGTCCTCAACCATAACAGTGACAATACACATATTTGTTATTGGAATAGAGGTATTCAGACCAGCATTCATTGTAATACCAGCTCTTCATAGATATGTCTACAAACAATAAAAAGAAGCCTTAATTCTGCCTCAGACATGTCTACAAGGAAGAAACTGAGGAGGGGGGGGGAATCCCCCAAAGGTTATTAAGCCTATCTAGATTTACATTTCACCATTTCACATCAGACTTCAAATACAGTGATTATTTTGCCTTTGCCAGATATACTTAAGTCATAAATATATCACGTTTTGTCTGTCAAAATATTTTTTTAATACATTGATGAAGATGTATGAGGTCAAACTCAAGTACTTTTTTTGCTCTTTCAGAATGTAACCATGGAATCCTAGAAGGGGAACCGTACTACCCAGTGAAGAGAGAGATCCGCTGCAAAATGCTGAAGGTAACGTTACAATAATTAAAATTACTCGGTGTAAGCACCACAACAGGAAACCCCTTAACCCCCACAACTGTGATGGTTTTTTTAGGGGATCCAAATGAAGTTGGTAGAGTGGAAACAAGTTCTCATAGTTTTGATTGGAGTAACCTAAGTAGTATTTCAAAACTTCAAGTAAATAGCCTTGTATTTGTTGGCAGCTGTGGCTCAGTGGGACGAATTGTCCTTGGGCAACCCACACTTTCCCCCCAATGTGTCATTGGGTGTGTGAATGCATAGGAATCCAGTCTCCAAAGCCTATCTG
Organism: Etheostoma cragini; assembly: GCF_013103735.1. Taxonomy (NCBI): domain Eukaryota; kingdom Metazoa; phylum Chordata; class Actinopteri; order Perciformes; family Percidae; genus Etheostoma; species Etheostoma cragini. The sequence continues at coordinate 16,933,640 of NC_048425.1, read as the reverse complement.
CAAACAGTGCTGTAGGAATTTGTGTGTAAAAGGGTGGTAGTGATCCACATTGTAAAAGTGCTTTGAGTGGTCCCAGAGACTATAAAAGCGCTTTATGAGTGCAAGTCCATTTAACATCCATAATTGCTTCAGCCACTTAACTGAATGGGTTATATTTGGGATAGCCATCTATATGGCTGATGCCTTCAATTTATTTTTGTGCAAAACTCTTGCTCAAATCTAAATTAATGGATGGTTGAATTTTTAAGAATCAAAACTAAATAATGATATGTTGCATGCTGCCTAAAGTTTAAACACGCTAAGCAGCGCAAGGAAACAGAGATCTTCAACGCAAAGCAACTAACTGAGAATGAGTTTCATTTATCAAAATGTGATAATACATCAGGCCCGTAAGCAGGAGGACAATTTTTGGCACTGAGCTTTTATTTGAAGTTTTACAGTATTCAGTTATGTGGTGCTTAAGGCAGATAAACCTGACTGCCATAATAGAGAGACACATGTTAGATCACAATTACGCATACAAAGTGATGGTAAAACGCAGAGCCTAAAGGGGAATTAAAGTGCTGAAAGAGAAAGGCATTCGTTTCCAAACCCCATTCACAAGGATTCGGATCCACTGGAGAAATTGCCCACGGACCTACGAGGACGCACATCAAGCTTTACGGGAGCTGTGGACACGAGGGTGGGAGGTGTCCGCCATCAGAGAGGACCCGGCTTCCAACTTAGAAGAGATGTTACTGTAGGCTTTCTCGTGGCAACGAGCGGCCGACGGAGGAAAACAAATAGAGAAGCGAGTGAAAGAAAAGCGCCAAGAGTTTAGGAGATCACCAAAATGTTTAAAGCAGAACTTTATGTGAGTAGATTGCAAAACAAGAGAGGTGACATGTTCTTCTTTACTCTCCCTCTCTCTTTACTTAAAAACTTAGTGGACATGGAGCGCACCAGCAGGTCAGCCACTTTCCTACTAAGGAAGGCCCCAACCGCCCACCAACAGGGGCTTTAGAGGGACAAAGGTTTCTCTGCTACAGGAAGTTCTCACATTTAGTATTTTTGTTATGATGAGTGTTAATGTTTAAAAAACAGGAGGTTTTTTTTAATGTATTTTTTCTGCAAGGGGGATCTGCTTTTGTTATATAGGATATAGCATCATACCATTCTAGATATATACTGGCACATACAGGGTCCAGAAAATAAATGTGGTGTCTCTAAATTTGAATGGGCTTTGTAGCCCAGTCAAACAGAGCAAAACCCTTCTTAAACTAAAAAGAGAAAACATAAATATTTCTGCAAGAAACCCACCTGATGCAAGCTGAGCACGAAAAACTACAAAGAAAAGGGTTAGGGTTTACCTGAAATAGATCCAAACACACTAGGGGAGTAACATACAAACATATATATAATATTAAAGACAAGAAAGGTAGATTCTTAATGATTCGTGGGAATATATGATGGAAATTTGTTCATCCTATACAATGTGTATATCCCTCCTGGCTCAGAATCACATTTTTACACCCAAGTAGTTGAAAGGATAGCAATTGAAACACAGTGCACACACTTTAATATGTGCTGGTGACTTTAATACTACGCTTAACCCAAACCTTGACTCAACCGGGTAAGAATATCTTGCCCTCAAAAAATAACAAAGAATATCAACTTATTATTATTAGAATTAGGACTAATTGATATTTGGAGATACTTAAATCCATCGGTCAGAGATTATACCTTTTATTCATCCCCACACTTAACATTCTAAAATTGATTGATTTTGATTTTTTATTATTTGGATCAGACAGCAGCAAAGTTCAAGACTGCCATATTGGAGCAATGGACCTCTCATACCACTGCCCACTCTATTTCTCCCTGAAAATGACCAATAGAATCAAGTTTACACTCTGGAGACTAAATCCTATTGTAGGGTTACTCGACAACAGCAGGACTCAACAGTTTGTAAAAGAAATTCAAGAATACTTGTAGTGTAATGATAACGGTGTAGTTTCTCCACCCATACTCTGGGACGCTTGCAAGGTAGTAATGAGGGGTAGGGTCATCTCTTCTTAAATAACAAAGAAGTAAAAATAAAGAGTCTCCCGACGGAACTCAAAAACCTTGAATCGGTACATAAAGAATCAACAGACCCCAAGGTTAAAATAGAAATAAAAAGGAAAAGATACCAGATTGAAGAATTATATTCTGAAGAGATTCAAAAGAAATTGCTATACACAAAACAAGAGTACTATGAAGGAGGCTGCAAGTATTCTAAATTATTAGCATACAGACTAAGAAAACAATGGGCAGACAATGCAATATACAAAATAAGGGACCCCAAAACCAAGATAATCTACCACCACATTCAAGTAATTAAAGAATGTTTTAAAACATATTATCAAAAATAATGTTTGCAACCTCAAGTCAATCCAGACTAACAATGCAGTCACTACTCAAATCCCTACATCTACCAAAATTTACGGAAAAATAAAATAAAATATTAGCTTCACAATTTTTAAAAGAAATTTACTCAGCTATCTCAAGACTTAAAGCTAATAAATCCCCAGGTGCAGACAGTTTCAGATCATAATGGTATAAGAAACTGAAGGAGGTTCTGACACCTATTTTATAAAAAAATTTCAACTTGGTCCTGACTAAAGGGGAAACCCCTGCGTCATGGAAAGAAGCGATTATATCAGTTATACCTAAGGGAAGTAAGCACAAATTAGATTGCACCAATTACAGACCAATTAGTGTGCTTAACTTGGACAATAAACTATTTGATTCAAGGGTGACCTTTAGCTCACGCAGTAAGAGCATTTGCTTGTTGGCTGCTGGTTGGTTCAATTCCAACTTGCGGCCCTTTGCTGCAAGTCATCCCCCATCTCTCTCCCCCTTTCATGTCCATTCACTGTCACTTGATAATAAAGGGAAAAGCTCCAAAAAATTACTCTTCTTCAATCATCACAAAAAGACTTGAGAAACCTTTACCCCGAATAATCAATACAGAAACCTGTTTTGTTGTTGCGCGCCAGACGCATGATAATATTGAAAGATCTCTACAAATTATCAGACATATTAATCGAAATAAAATACAGGCCATGTTAGTCTGTGTTGACGGGGAAAAGGCGTTCAACTCGGTCAGATGGAGATGGAGATTTTAATTGAGTAATTATTAATACTTTAAAAGCCTTTTACAATAACTCATTAGCAAATTAACGAAGAGCTCACAGACTTGTTTTTGCTAGAGAGATCAACAAGACAGGGCTTTCCCCTAAGTCCAATTTTATTTGCAATCTTTATTTAGCCACTGGCACAATTGATTAGGCAGAACAACAAGATTACAGGTATCAGTGATGCAGCAGGTGAACAAAAGCTGGCCCTGTTCGCAGATGACATGCTTGTTAGCCTTTCAAACCCAACAGAATCTCTTCCAGCGTTGATGTCCATTTTAGATGAGTATGGGTCATGCTCAGGATTTAAATTAAATAAGAAAAAAAACAGGTTCTTACTTTTCATTTTGATCCCCCTCAATGTCCCGCTCCAGATACCCTTTGACACATCAAAACTAGAAGAAATTAACCATGGCCCCCTTAAAAAAAAAAATTAATAGATTTCAATAGATGGAACTTGATCCTTTATCTTAAAACCAGAATTGTATTTAAGAGAGTGGGATAAAATATTTTCCGGATTTATATGGGCAGCCCAAATTTAGCCACTAGTGTGTGATGGTGTACTCCAAATTATAGATCAAAATGGAAAGAAATAGAAATGATAATGGGAATAGGAACACCATTGTTTAGTTTGGTTGGAGATCCTTCATTGACAGTGTGACAGGGCGCATTGCGGCCGTCACCGTAGCGATGCGCTACTTGTACCTCCAATGTTTGCACACTGACTTTTCAA
>NC_048425.1:16928064-16929649 GCF_013103735.1 Etheostoma cragini | reverse complement strand
TTATATCATCATCAACTGTCGACTCATCCTTTCTGTTACACACTACACTGAGACTGCCGGGTACATCTACCCACAACAGACAGATCGCCTATCAGACCCCAACCATCCATGGATAATTGGCTCTTTGACAACATGGGGTGAAATAATTAAAAAGTATCAATTGAAGAGAAAAACTGAAATGTTTTAATGGTTTGCATGGATTTTGTGCCAAATAGCTACGACACAAGATTCAAAACCTGGACGGACAATGGGCTTACTGCATACTGCACACTCCTATAGTAGAATAAAGTTTGAGTTTCCAGGACTTGAAAGAAAGATTTGGACTACAGAACCAGGATAATTTTAGATATTTGCAGATCAGGGATTTTGTAAACAAGAAATTCCCAAGGGAGGATAAAATTCCTGACATCTTCCAAGGGGCCTTCAGGAATATAATAGTATAATAATATCCAAACTATACTCAGCTCTTCTAGACCTTAAAAGTGATCATACCTGGGGCATTAAGGAAAGATGGGAAGCAGAGGGAGGACTTAGAATCTCACAAGCAGAGTGGGACAGGATTTGCAAACAGCAGTGGTCAGTGACAAGCTCCCCCTCCTGGAGGGAATTCAGTTGGAAAAATGTGACTCGATTCTTTCTTTCTCCGGCACAAAAGGCCTACTACTCAAATCAGACCACCTGCTGGAGGTCCTGTGGGAATACTTTGGCAAATCATTTTCATATTTTTTGGAGCTGTCTCTCTGTGGCCCCATTTTGGAGGGAGGTTCCTGGGGTCCTGGAGGCTGTTTTTAAAAGGAAAATGTTTCTAAATTTCAAAGTCATGCACCTGTGTGATCTGGATGGTTTTGAATACACAAAGCGGGACAAATACCTTTTGAGTGTGTTGTTAGTGGGGTGCAAAAAGACTTTGACCAGAAAATGGCTAAAGAAAGACAAACCCTCAATAAATGAGCGGATTGATGTAATCTATAATATATATGTTATGGAAAGAATTACTTTCAAACTACAGAACCAAGCTGATATTTTTGAAGAGAACTCGTCAAAATGGAGCTATGTGTCATCTGTGAGTCATCAATAATAATAATAATAACAATAATCTTTATTTGTAGAGCACTTTTCAAAAACAATTTACAAAGTGCTTTAACAAGTGTAAAGAAAATAATATCCAAGAGACAATAATACAAAAGCATAAAAACATTGAAAGACTGAAATGCAGTTAAATATACAATTTTTAAAAAACAATCAAAATAAAAGGGGAAAAAATAAAGTCAAATAAGATCGGGAAAGGCTCTCCTATAAATGTATGTTTCAAGAAGCGACTTAAAAGAGTTCACTGACTCAGCTGACCTAATGTCCTCGGGCAGGCTGTTCCAGAGCCTCGGGGCCCTGACAGCAAACTGTCACCTTTAGTTTTCATTCGAGGCTCTGGAACAGATAGCAACCCTCTGCCCGAGGATCTCAAGGTGTGTGCTGGTGTACATGGGACTAAAAGGTCAGAAATATAACTAGGTGAGAGGCCATGAAGAGCTTTAAAAGTGATCAATAGAATTTTAAAGTCAATTCTAAAACATACTGGGAGCCAGTG
>NC_048425.1:16912385-16927964 GCF_013103735.1 Etheostoma cragini | reverse complement strand
TCAGTCTGTCTAACATGATGCTGTGATCAATGGTGTCAAAAGCAGCGCTAAGGTCCAGGAGTACAAGGACTGAGCACACGCCTTCATCAGCAGACATTAAAAGGTCATTGGTGACTTTACGCAGGGCAGTCTCGGTGCTGTGGTACTTCCTAAAATCAGACTGAAATCTTTCAAATATTTTGTTATTTTCCAGTACAGTGAGCAGCTGTTTGGACACAATTCTTTCTAAAATCTTTGCAATAAAAGGCAGTTTTGAATTTGGTCTAAAATTATGTGGGAGGGAGGGATCTAAACCAGGTTTCTTCGCAAGTGGGTTTACGCAAGCCGTTTTAAAATAATCAGGGACACAACCAGTAGATAGGGAGCTGTTAAAAATATTGATCAAATGGGGCCCAACAGAATCTATTACTTTCAGTAAAAACTTTGAAGGTATTACATCAAGTGGGCTGGAGGACACTCTCATTTGTGATACTGTTTTTAAAAGCTCAGACAAGTCGATGGGATAAAACTGGTTAAAACTCTCTTGTTGCTGGTGAGGAACCTCTGAGTAAGAGGCCACGGGGGTAATAGAGGCTCTGATTAACACCACCTTATTGATAAAATAAGATAAAAACAATTCACAGTCATCATTACTTCCAGCTGAGGCACAATGAGGGGTTGGGTTTACCAGCTGATCCACAGTCTTAAACAGAAACCTGGGGTTGTGTGTATGTGTGGTAATGAGTTCAGAAAAATAGTGTGTTCTCGCATCCTTAACCATTTTATTGTAGTTAGTTAATAAATCCTTCAGACTGAGGTAATGGACTTGGAGACTGGATTTTTTTCTATCTGCGTTCTGCTTTCCGGCATTCCCTTTTTAGGCTGTGAATGCTGTCATTTATCCAGGGTTGCTTCCTAGCCTTAGACGTAGGCCTAACCTTTAGAGGAGCCGTAATATTTAGTGAAGACAAGCAGATATGGTTGATATCAAGACCTGATTTCATATAAATCATAACAATAAGGTTGAAATTCTTTAAAAAAATATTGTGCAGTATCTTTATAATTTTATTTTAAAATGTGCTTATGTTTAACTGCTATTTTACTTAATGTTAAAATCCTCCTCATGCTGAATCCTTAATTAAGAACCCTTTTTTTCCTCTATCTTCAAACAGCATCTTTATATTTTCTTCATGCATGATTCACGTTTGGTAACTGCTGTTCTACTTGACGCACAAATCCTCCCCCTGTCACGTTATGTTGTGTTGTATGTTCCGTGCCCAGATGGCACATATGTCTATGTTAAAAGAAAATTAAGAAAAATTAACAAACAAAAGAAGGTATTTACAAAAGCCCAAACACTTGGGAGGTCTTTCATGACCACATCTTTCATGACTATTATTGTGCAGCAAATTGCAGAGGTCTTTTACAATGGATACCTTCAGAGCAGTGGTATAGGATTTTAAATAAATGGCTAAACTGTACGTAATGCAAACCTTAACCAAAATATTACCATTGGCAGGTAATTTACTGTTATCAGTTTACTGTAAGTTTATAAACCTCCTGAATGAAGGGATGGCTTGCTGGTCCTCATTGCCCTTAACCATGTTTTTGAATTTACTTCATGGCAGATGTAATGACCTAAATGAATAAATATCTCTCTTTATTACAGTGGGAAAACAAAGGAGAACATCACAAATTAAAAGAAATGTTAAATCCCATTGTTTTGTTCCATAAACTATGTTGTAGATATTAAAAAATTCAAAAGCCAGAAACCCTCCCACTTTGTAGTAAACCAGAGAACACAAACTGTGTTTGCAAAAGTTTGACAGATCATTTCTCTCTCCTCCACACATAAGCTAAGTTTCCATCCACTTGTCAATTAATTATCTAAAGTTCAGTAAAAGTCCTGAGCTTAATGTCGTCACATGCTGGTTTGTAATCATATTAGTATATCGAAGGGATTTTAGACATTTTAAGGTTTTGTTTCACTGAATTGCACAACATTCAACAAACGTTTGCAAACAAAGTTTTTCTAAACAAAATGGATCCTAGCAACTACTAACACATGATCAAAATAGGACCAGTTGTAAGATTGCTTATGTGCCAGCCGACATATCAAGCTATGATAAGAAAAAAGTGACGCTGTCAACACATTGCTGTGATGATACAGATGCAACTTGTCTTTTATTGTCCCTCCGGCACTGCCGGAGCGCCTTCCGTTTCCTCTGGAGGGTATCCCACGGTTCTCCTAACCTTTGTCGGCCATTTCCTTCACGAGTTCCTGATAAATTAAATTCAGAACGTCTCTCGTCTCCTTGTTTGTCCACTTCCATGTGTTTTTGTTGATGCCCGCAGTGTTTTCAGACAGAGCGGAAATACTGGGCGTAAATGAACTAAATCTAAAAAACAGTAAAGAAAAAAATAAGGCAATTTTAATTTGATATCACTTAATTCGGATAAAAATGTTTTGATGGAAACAAAGGTAGATAGATATTGCATACTTCCAATAATATATATTTAATCGGGAGAGACATGTTTGCAGATTTGAAAATATGCATATCTATATATAGGGGTAGAGAGCCATCAGAGCCCCTGATGGAATCTAGACACTGTTCGTGGCGATGAAGGAACCCGAAGACCAGACCAAAGGAGGCTCCAGACTGGTCAGCTGGAGTAGATTACTGGATGTGGAGGTGGAGGGTTGCACTCTTTGCCTGCAACAATAGCTGAATGGCAAAAGAAGAAACAATTATTTAAAGCAGGGTTGTGACTCTGTGATTGGCCGTTGCCATTGCGGAACGACTCTAAATGGTTTAGCGGGAAGGTGAATGCCTCCAACAGCTGACTTTAATTAGGTAAAGCATTGATTATACATGCGCATGTGAGGTCTTTCTGAAAGGATTTACACTGAGATACATTTTAATCAGGAGAGACTAGTTGAAGACATGCAACAGTTATACGCTGAGCTATATTACAATTAATTAACCTCCATGCAGAGAATAACATTGCTTCCATGTGTGGTGTAGGCTATAGGCCACCTAATCATATTGCTGTTGGTTATGTTTAACAGTTAAACATTAACGTGATGATTATGTGTTGTGCAAATAGAGTATATGATCATTATAAATATATGTACTGTAGGCTAATAATAATTGTGCCCTCCCATGCATTTCATATGCCCCCCTTAAGACTTAGGTCTGGCAACGGGACGGATTGTAACCACTCAACGTAATTGCATATTGAACCAACGGTTCAACGGGTTGGACAGGAAGGGACCAAACACAAGACAAAAGGGACCAAACACACACACTAGCACATATCCATAGTATTGTCTTAAAAGATGCAGCAAGGCATTTGGACTAACATTTTTGAAAGGATTAATGTCTTTTTGACAGGGTCAGTTTTAATATTACAATCTGGAGATTTAATAATAATGCCAAATTATCACTGGATCTTAGTCTCACAGCAAGAAGGTGGTGGGGTCTAGCCCCCTAAAAGTAAAAGCGCTGTCTTGCTCTGGGAATTAGAGTCAGACCCTTTGTGGTCATACAATGCCATTTTATAAATTGAATGAAATAATAGAAGGGATGCAAAAAGAAAATGTATTCCGGAAAAAGATTTATGTCTAGGAATAATCCTTACAGATGGGATTAACTACACACCAAATATCCATAAGCTCTTGGCCCATGATTTCAAAGCATTCGTGGCTTGCGCTTAAACCCCTGTGACCTTTGCGTTCAGCCGATCAATATTTTGACCGATCAATATTTGCAATATACAGCATTGAAATCTGTACCAACAACAAAAGAACAGTCCGTTAACTACAGCATCTGCTTGGCGAGTGTACCACAGAAACCGCCGTCAAAATTAGGCGCATAAGATGACACAAGTGCAATTTTCCTAGAACTATACTTTGTTGTAGAAATTTCAATTCTGGATGACAAAACTTTAAGTAGAAGATTCCATTTGACAATAGCGGCCACTCCAATGCGTCTCCTGTGATAATGCAATGTCGTAAACATTTCTCTTTTTAAGTAAGACTTGGGTGCTGGCAAGCTTGTGACTAAAAACTAAAAATGTTAGATCAACCATTATCAAAAAAAAGTAGAAAAGTAGATGTGGAAAAGCAACATGCTACTGTCTTTCACTTCGTTAAATCCTAACAATAGTGCATCCAAAGCTAAGTCCCTCAACACACAGAACATGTAAGACACCAGCCCAGTCTCATGGCATTTCGTGAAATGGTCACATTATTTAATCTATTGTTTCATGTACAGGTCACATTTATGTTATTTCAGTGTGTTGATTACAAATTTTAAAGTATTGTAATTTACTAGGAAGCCTATTTCGTGATCACAAAACGATTACGGTAGCGATTAATATTGAAAAGCCAAAAATCCGCAACGACACTGTGTGTAGTAGTTCCTTTCCACGTCTTCCTAACCACAACTGTCTCGTTGTTGTGGCCGGCGTGTTGCGTGCCAAAGAGACCGTGTGGCTTTTCATTTCCACGTTTTGTGTCCCAGAGCAGCCCGTGTCCTGGCAGTTCATGAAACGGTCATGTTTGAAAATCGTGACATGTATACGTAATTATCAAAAAAATCGTGACATGTATACGTAATTATCAAAAAAATCGTGACATGTATACGTAATTATCAAAAAAATCGTGACAAGAACACAAATCAATAAATCTAAATAACATGTCATTTACGTGCAGTCTGTAGGATCGCCTGTCTGGTTGTGAAGCGGAGGATGTTATAAATTAATCTGCTTTTAGTAGTGGTGTTCTTCTTTGGGCTATCACTGTATCAATGTGGGCTCTTATAATCTCTTTCAGCCTGACGATGTGGATGTTGCATCAACAGTTGCTGTCCTCCATATTTGTTAGCTTCACATCCAGCTATTGAAAAGCGTGGCCATGACTATCAAGAATACTTGAGTTGCTTTCCACTGTAGTTTTTAGATTGTGCACATCAGATCTGATAGAGCCAAGGTTTGAAGTTTGAGATGCTAGCTGTGCATGAATAGCAGTTAGCTTATTGTCGTTGTTGATCCCCACCTGTTGAACCTGAGACTGAATCTGAGAAAAAACGGGTTTGAGGTAGCTTTTCTGTTTCTCCATGCAATGGTATCTGTGTCACTGCACTGGGTTTTGTCCTTGTTTGCCATTCTGCTTTAAATGACTGTATCAAGCACAAAGTGATACAATATTGGATATGGAACCATACAACACAACTGTATGGCAAATTTGGGCCAGGAGCTATACCTTAAGCCGCCATCTCTGTTGAGCCGATCACGTAACTCTGCCTCTCATTTAGATTCAAAGAGATTATATTCAGATTGCTGCAGTCTCCAATCTGTGTTCCACCAGCCTTCCTCCTCATTTCAACTGTGGTATGAAATATTTAAATGCAAGCTCCAGTTTAAGGTGCCATTACAAGCAGTGTGCTGGCAACAGAGGTCATTGAGGGTGCACACTCTGCCTACATCTGCCCTCCCTCACGCCCTGCCAAATACAGCAATTCTGTTTCTAAACTTTACTAAAACATTTGTTGGTTTTCAATGTAGATGGAGAGAAATAGAAACTATAAAAACTTTCAACATGTACACAAAATCAATATGATAGTGTGATATTATTGTGTTGTGTTCTGCCTCTCCCGCTTTCTTTCCTGAACACTGATGCACTTTCTGCCCCCATCTATCAAATATTTAAACTGACTCTGCTCCTGTTCTGTCAACTTGGACACATAAGTGCACTGATCTGAGACCAGTTGAGCCAACAGCATGGCTCTCTCCATGTCATACTAAGAATCAAAAGAACAAACATCTCCATACCAGTGTCTGAATCCTGTCATGCCATAACCCATTTGGAGTTTTCTATTGAAGCTGTATGCGTTGACATGGAAATGTAATACTACTTATTATCACATAAGAAAACGTATATTGTTAACATGTTTGCCTGTTTACACCTCCAGACATAAAGCAACATTAGCATTCATTTGATTCACTGTGTTGCTGGTATCTCACTGTGAATGACACCATCCACTTTCCTTTTAGCTCTGTTTTGGTTGTCCACCAACCAAAAAAATTATATGTGGCCCTGCTAAATAGTCCATCTGATCATTTTTTAAAGAAGTTACATTCACTGTGATTCTATTTAGTAAAAAATGGCACTTTATAATGTGTCATACCGTTGTAAGAGCACAGGGTAAAGGGCCCAAACGCAGACAATTGAGCAGACAGGGAAAATAATTTGGAGAAGGCAGGTACAGGTGCAACAATGCATGCAGTACATGCTGCATAATGATTTCTTTCAACAAAGTGGTTTGTTATGGGCAGGACAAGTAGAAGTTGTGTCATGATTCAAAGCATAATTCCTTACTAAAATAACATTGGTAGGTGGTGTCTGACGATGCCAGTTGGGGGTGTTATGAACAGTGGCAATAACAGTCACTATACAGATTATGGAACCATGACCAGAAATAGCAGTTGTAGTAGTCCATGACGTAGCATTGTGTAGCAGGGTGTACAGTACTATTAAAACAAAAATGTTACCAGAATCAAAGGCCTGGCAGTCTTCCAAGGAAACCTTGGTACTCATCATTGATGCAGGTTAACCCTAACAGTTACATAGTGGAATTTATGAGTGTACTTATAATAATCCACATGATAGAACAGAGAAATCATCATTGGGATTTTGTGGCTGCAGATTAATGGATTCAGTTCTTGTTGGGGTCAGGCCCCTATGTTATCTCTTATATGCATATGATCTGCGGCCTCTGTCAACACAGGGCTTGTGGCTCGCAGGTAAAGTGATTGCACCTCAGCCACAAGATTGGCGGTTTGACCTCCGGCCACATGTCAGTGTCCATGAGCAGGTCACTCAACCCCACGTTGCTCTGTATTTACTGTATGTATAGCTGTCCACTGCTTCTACCACTTAGGATTGGGTTGAACGTAGTATTTAAATTTCACTTCATTGTACTGCGCATGTGAATATTAAAGTTTTTTTTACCATAAAAAAACAGCTGAAGACTTACTTATTTGACTGGCCTATGCTCACATTCATAATTTTGCATTTGAAGTGTCAATCTTTTGTGGCTATTTTATAATCTTATTTATTTATTTATTTACTATTTCACTCGTGTGAAGCACTTTGAGACTTTGTTCTGTAAAAGGTGCTATACTAAATAAAGGTTTACATTAAAATGATTATTAATGGTAAGCTGAAGACAAATGAAATCCTTTTTGTTTAACCTAAACAGACATTTGGCCCCTACCAACCCCCAACCCACCAAGCCATGGAATAATCTAGCATCTAGCTATAATTGGGTGAGAGCTTCACTTCATGGGATTAAATGTGAACTCTGACCTTTGGGCCAGCTGGCCACCCACACACAGGCAGCGAAGCCATGAGGAGGACGAGTGTACCGATATCATGCAAATAGGGTTCGGCAGCCTCTTTTTGAGAAATGTTTTCAACTGTTTTGGGTCATCTGATTTTATCTTTTAAATTGGGAGCATAGATCAAATGTTAAAATGCAGGAATAAATTGGAAAGTTGAAAGAAAAACAAACCCAAGGAGCATTTAGGGCCAACTGAGTGATTGGTAGTCTCGCAATGCCAGCGCCACAGCATGGTGGAGGAAGGTCTGGCTACACCACAGAGACATTCTGGGACAGGAAAAAAAAAGCTCTTAGCATTTTCTTCGAACCAATCACAAACGTCTGCAAAATGGTTTTGAGAAGGAACTTGTTTTGATAGAACATTTGCACCCTGGAAAAGAAAATGGCACACACAATATTAAACATAATCCAGTAATGTGAGCTATTTAAATTAACTGGACAAATAGTTAAAGTTCATGTGCTTTTACCAGTTTATCTCTGTGATTTTGTCCACAGCAATTACACCAATCTGTCCTAAAACGTCCCAGTTAGAGAGGAAATGTCCTAAATGTAATCTTTGTAAATATTTACAATCATTCCCAGAAAAGAACCAAGCGGGCCTGCCTTGTTGCACGATCAACTTGCCATTTTCAGTGTGTGACTTGATAGCTCGAAGTTTGTTCTTGTTTTCTGAAGCAAACAGAGTTTGAAGACGGCAACACACAGAGAGACAAAGGCAAGGGACGTCTTATTTCAGGCAATTACTTCACAGGATGCAGACTAATTGATTGGTGACCAATGGGATTTATCATCAGAACCAAATTGGGACATCACCTGCTCAGATCTAATTAATAGATTTAGATTGGAAGCTTCAGTTGGCTTTCAACGACTGACTTGTTTTTTATGGTTCAAATTGGCAGCCAACAGTTTCCAACTAAAGTCCACTGAGTTAAAATGGTCCCAGTTTGGGTTGGCATAACACAGACGCAACACTGGATTTTGTATTCTTTACCAATTTTAACCCAATGTTAGTGATATTTATTTAGAGTACTGTTGGAATATTTACTGCAGCAAGCTCTAGTTTAAGCTTAAAACTGGGGGGGGCAGCATCTCCCTGCCGTGAATGTGCAAAAGGCTTGAAACCAGGTTGCATTTGCTTCACATTTTTTGAATTTATTGTTATTCTGTGGGCCGGACAAAAAGCTTTGACAGGCTAGACGCCGGTTGACAATTGCTGACATACAGTACCAAATACACATGTAGATACAGTAAATTATAAGTGTTCATATTTTAGTTTGGGTAAACAGTAATAAACTCTAACACTAGGTCAAAGCTACGGAAGAGGATTAAGGCAACATGTTAAAAATTTTTATTGAGTTCTGAGTTTAAAGTCAGAATCCTGAGGAAAAAGTTAGTTTTCTCAGAATTCTGACTTTAATCTCAAAATTCTGACTTTGTTTTTAACTGAAAACGATTTTTGACTTTGAAAAAAACAATAATTCTGGACTCGATCACGGAATTCTGAGAAAGAAAAGTCAAAGAATGCTAAGATTGAAGTCTTTTAAAAGACTTTTTTCAAAACTTTGAACAAAAACAATTGTAGACTTCTAGATTGCAGACTCTGACAAAAAGTCAGACTTCTCAGAATAAAGTCAGAATTCTTCTATGTAGTCCTAATCCTCTAATAACAGCCTCTTGTCTTGAGAATATTTCTACCCATGGGTTTGATAGAGTTTCACAAATCCCTTGGATTGTCAAATCAAATGCATTAGGTTTGTTTGATGGGAAATGAAGATTCTTTTTCATTAAAAAGTTGTGTTTTTATTTCTCTCAGTATCAAATCTAACAACGGATATATATGCTTAAAATGTAGCAGGTTTTCACCACACATTTTTTCACTGTTCTGTGACATTCACTTGAATTTTGGAGTCTTTGTTTTGCTCCTCACTGGGCTGCAGCTGCATTCATTCATTCTGCATGCATGCTTCCTTAACTTAACATAATGTTACCTGAAGGCAAAATCGGTGTTGCATTGTCACAGGTCACAGAATCTGTCATGGCACAAATTTGTACTTTAACGTGGTCAATGGAAGATACATATTTAAGCGAGACAAATATGAATTGCTTTTTTATTGATAGGTGATCACAACATTGTAAAGTGAAGATAACTATAACTTTACTTGTGCAGAACACAAAACTGAGTTTTCCCATAGTGTGAAAGGCAAGGCAGTTTTTTTTATATATATCGCTAATTTCAGCAACAGTGCAATTCAAAGTACTTTACATAAGACATTAAAAAGCAGTTTAGAAATGAATACAAAATTTAAAACAGATTAAATTCAAACATAAATATTGTAGTGCAGTGCAGAGCTATAAATTAAAGAAAGGCAACATCGAAAAGAAAAGTCTACAGCCCTGATTTAAAAGAGCTGAGAGTAGCAGCGGACCTGCAGCTATTTGGAACTTTGTTCCAGCTATGTGGAGCATAGAAACTGTACGCTGCTTCCCCCTTTTTGGTTCTGACTCGGGGGCCAGCAAGCAGACCTGTCTGAGGTGATCCAAGAGGTCTGGGTGGTTCATAGCAGATCAGAAATCTGATTGTGATGGTTCTAAACCATTTAGTGATTTCTTAACCAGCAGAATTATTTTGAAGTCATTTCAAAGAAAGACAACAGAACTATGACAGAGAGAAGAGTTGTGCATCTAAAATATTTTTTTGTCATTTGCAATACAATTTGAGAATGAACTTGTTACTCATTGAGCTGAAAGATGGACTGATTTTCAGTTCTTCCTATGACACTGGCTACTAGAAATGTACTGTATCTAACTAACACTTTGCATATGAGGGTTTACAATGACCATGCTCTGAAAGTAATACAGAAAACCTATTTCAATCAACAAGACAATAAATCTACATTGAATATAACCTGTTTGAATTATGTTTAGTATGATATACACAGTGTTAAGAGGTCATTACTTTGATGTTAGAATTTTATGAAATTTTTTTGAGAATCATATCCTCCTTCGTTGTGTCTAAGCAAGCCCGCTTTTAAACTCCAGGCTCCATAGAGAATAATAATCAGATGCAGACTCTTCAACATGTGTTATGGTTATAACCGATTTGAAATGTTCTATTTAAATTGGGAATTAATCATGAAGTGACACTTAAAGGTGGACTGAGTTGAGTTGCAAGGTGTTGCAGCTGTGGACCAGCAGATGGCACCGCTGCGCAGGCCTGTCGATCCCGCTTGGCACAGAGACGCTTCCACGTTGTTCCCACTGTCTGCCTTCGCTCGAGTTCCCCTCCCTCCCTCCCTCCTTCCCTCCTCCCTCACTCTCTGTGTCTCTCGGCTTACAGTATACACCTATCTATCTTCCACAAGCATCAGCAGTCTCTCCATCTCTCTCCGCGATACTGAGCGCTACTACAGCGCAAAACATGGCATCTCTGCGCCCCGAAGGACCGCTCTCCGCCGCCGCGCACCTCTGCGTCTTTCTGCTGATCGCCACGGCCTGGATGGCACTGACGGGACCCGTGTGCTGTGACAGCGGGGCTTTAACCCGACGCGGCGGGGAGGACCGTACGTTTGACATGGGCGGCCGAGACGGAGGCTCCCCGCCAGGCTTACCAGAGGACGGTGACGCGGAAGCCAGTGGAGCAGAGAGCTCACCCCGCTTCAGGAGAGCACTGTCCCGGGAAAAACAAATGTCCCTGCTCAGCAGCTCTTTCGTTCTCAAAGGGGATGCGACCCACAACCAGGCGATGGTCCACTGGACTGGAGAGAACAGCAGCGTAAGTAGCTCATCCCCTAATCGTCCCGTCCCGTTACGATCCACTGGTTCGTGCACCATCCCCATCACACCCCTCTTTGTCACCATCCACAATCCATCACCTCAGCCAAAGCGCACATCCTCAGGGACAGTTATTGTTCTCGCAGGAGGCTGCGCGGCTCTACCACTGTGTGGTTTTACGCGTACACGCGCGCGGTCGATTGTGTTAGTCACCGGGCTTTGTTGAAAGATCAGGACTTTTAAAACGTTTTCATGTCAGGAACCTCAGAAATAGACATGCACACTCTGTCGCCTTAGACTTGCATTACATCACATGGTGGCCCAGGGTCACGAGCATCGTTTCATTGTCTGTTTACACCGTGGTGCGCAGGGAAATCCAAGTGAAACAGAGCTTGTATTATGTCTGCTGTTTGAATTTTCCTAAATGTTTCTTAACATTTTAATAACAATTAACAATGTTTTGCTAATGTTCAATTTGTGACCTGGTGAAGTGACCCACTTTGAGAACCACAATAATAACCACTCATGCCAAAGTCCAAGGAGCTATTAGCCTTTGAGCCAGAGCCAAACAAACGGACAGCTTGGTGCTTGATTCAGTAACACGAAGCCATGACTAAAATATTGATGCAGCTTTTCGTTCATGAATTTTGCAATGCCTTATTTGTGGTTTGAAACGCAGTTGGACTTTTATGCAAATGGGTGCTTCTTTTAATGCCTTAACCTTCAGTGTCTGCCTTCGCTATGCTATGCACTTATGCTATGAACTGGTAGAATATAAGTGCATTTCAGACATATGTAGAAAAAATAAGTCACAACGTTATGTCAGCAAAGTCAAAAATATCTGATACATTCACTAAAGTCATTATAATATTCTTGAGGCACTGCATTAAGCTTATAAAGGAACATGTTAGAGATGGTCAAATTGGAAATTAAACACCATAAAGTATGATACATCTATGGTCAGTGTATGGAAATGTGAGTCATTTTTCCTTAGGGCCAGGTCAAGTGAGAGCAGCTACACCATGTAAACAAGAGTAGTCTTTGTGATGGATATTGACAGACACAGGGAGAATTTGAGCGGTGGTGTCTGGTGGGGACATCACTTGCAATCAGAGCCTTTTTGTCAGTAACACATTGCTGTTTTACTGGCAGTGGCTGCAGGGGACAAGTGGCTCTGGAAAAATATAAATCTGACATGAAATGAAATAATCTGGACGTAAAACAGCGAGCAGACCTACATTTTGTTCAAGTCTTCTGCAGTTTCATGACAAAGTCATTGGTAAATAATGTGATATTTGCAGGTAATATTAAATTTATTGAGCCATCAAGCGAGACTTCCTTTAAAGCTGCTCTTGTCACCTTCACACATTAGTGGGTCCGAACGGCAGCAAGAACTTGAAGATGTAGAATTTCAGTAACCAGAAATCTTGTAGATTTGTGTAGTATGCTCATATCTGCTGCATGAAAGAGGCGGAAGATTGGTTTATATAAACCCAGATTATGCTACTCCTAGGCTATATCCTTGAAATTCCACTTTCGGGAATGTCCCGTTGCTGATGGAATATCTGCTTTTGTGTTGGTAACTGCTCCTCAGATCTCTCCAGGGTGAATCCAGACAGCTAGCTAGACTGTCTGTCCAATCTGAGGACTATGGTTACCTGGTCCTCAGAACTCTGCAGGGTGAATCCAGACAACTAGCTAGACTATCTGTCCAATCTGAGTTTTCTGTTGCACAACTAAAACTACATTCACATGTTTACAGGTTCCACCAAAACAAGATCTTTTTTGAGGCCATTTTGAAGCGGGAGCATAGCTTTTCTATGTACTTAGCACCGCCCAAGATGATTCTGATTAGTTTAAAGAAATGCCAACAAACCAAGACACGTTTTCCTCCCATCCCAGAATGCTATGTAGAGTAGCCAGACTCTCCCCCAGCGCACTTTGGGGGATGGTCAGGGAGTTTTATTTTTTTCATAATTGCATGATTTTCTTTGTTTTACCGCAATTAATTGCTAACATCAGCTACGGTCTTAAGGCGTATGACTGGTAATTGTTGATTTCTTAAGATATGTCAAATTGTAATCATTTAAGTGATTATTGGTCGGACTATATATTTTTATCATAATTTCAGTTGTTGGTTGTTGCCACTTGGTCCTATTCATGCACTTCATAGGCCGCGTACCCATGTTATTACATTTTTGGGTCGCATAACAGTGATATAACCAAAAGACCTATCTGGGATTCAGTCAAAACTGAACTGAAGGCAGACAATTTTATTGTTAATATCAATTATTTCCAAGACAATCTATGTTCAGCAAAATTTGGAATTGTTACAGCTCTAGTTCCTACTTTTTATTTTAAGAAAGCTAAACTTTAATGATACTGGGGTTATTGTGTATGTTTTTTCTATTTTAAAAAAATAAAATAAAAGCGTTTTCAGATATATTTGGGCTCTTATCACAGATGAGACTAAAGCATGGTTTATGGTTCTGCAGACCTTTCGCCATAGCCTACATAAGTGGCCGGAAGTTCATATTTGTGCCTTGGTGTGTGTTTCGATCTGTTTAAGAGAATAGAAGGGCCGTTATGTGTGTGTGGTAGCGCGAGAGAGAGTGACGGCGATTAGCTTGAGAGCGAGTCCCGACTCTAGAATCATAGTGAGAGAAACATCGTGTCTCCCCTGTGCTTTCTGACCACGGTGGGAAATCTGCAGCAGGAACTTAACCTTTCTCCTTGATTTCATGTGGTTTATGGAGAAGGAAAACCAGGAAATGAGTTGGGGGAAATGCAACGCTACCAAGACATGGCCATGCGAGAGGTGCGTGTCTCGCCGTAAGTGCTACGTAACCACGGAGTAGATTTAACACAGAAGCATAATTCAAGCTTAAAGGTACAATATGCAATATGTCTGCATTAAAATCTCTATAAATGACTTTACCTATGCTATAGATATTGTTGAGTTGTCCACCTGCACGATCCTATATGTTTCCAACAATGTTCAAACCCAGAGAAATTTGTTATTTTATTTTAATTACATTTCCTTTAGTCGCCTCTCACTGGCGTCACAAAACCTTTGACCCCTCTAGTTACTCTAACTTACGTCAAAACACGGGCACCCAAATGAGTACCCGCCAACATATTGTACCATTACCAGATAAGTACACAAAACCTTGAAGTATTTAGGTTTTTCTTCTCCCTGCTCCTTTTTGGTCGGGAATTGTGTAAATAGAGTTTCGATTGTGCATTACAATACAATTAAAAATTAAATGAAATTTGTTTAGTTACAGTTCATTTATATTTCAGTTTGATGAAACTCGATACGCTCAAACGAACTGCCCAAAGTCACTTTTGAGGACAAAGCACTTCAGTTAATATTGTGGGATTCTACTTTGGCATTTAAGACTGGCCATTTGGATAATAAAGAAAAAAATTGACATTTTCCCAATGAACTCCAGACTTTCTTGTGATGAACTTCCCTGTCTACATCTCCTCTTAAAAAACCTCAATTAACTTGCCGTGGGTATGTACTCTGAAAGGTCAATGGGACCGAGTTCATCCCAGCCTAATAAACACAGACAAATGGTGCTATTCAATTTCCCTAAGGCTGACATTTATTAGTGGTGCACAGATTGATGGGTGGGAGAAATAAATCTGTGCCTCCTCTCTTGTTTCATCATTTTGTTTTTGGGTCTTTGAGCTTCCAAATGTAAGTCACTAATGGGAGGGTCAGCAGCACAGATGCCTTCTGTTGTCACATCTGTCTTTAATGATGGGTATTCGGGGACCACCATTGCAATAAAGCTATTTTATAAGATTATGTTTGGGCATTTTAGGCCTTAATTTTATAGGACTGCTGAAGAAATGAAAGGAGAGAGGCTGAAAGGTTGGAGTCGAACCCGCGCTCCGATGCGTCTAGGAGTAAACCTTTATAGGTTATAGGCTATTGGTGGGTCCTGGATGATGCTTCCCAAGTAGAAAGAAAATCTAACTTCATCATCCAGGATGCCTCCCACCCCCTCCACCAAAGCTTTGAGCTATTACCATTACTAAGAAGTTATACAACAAATCCTTCATTCCCATTGCAATACATATACAAAACATGCTACTGACACATTACACACACACACACACACACACACACACATACACCCTCTGCCTTCAGTCAAAAGAACAGGTTCTAACATGGCAACATATTAGACATTAAAGCTTTATATATATTGAATCTTAGCATCTGCACGGGTGCACACGCTACCATGTGAGCTTCCCTGGCGCCTATAAAGTTATTTTTCTGAAAATATACAATGTACTCGAATTTTTGTTGTTACCTCATGGTAATTTAGGCCAATCTGTTACGAGGGGGAGTGAGGTGAGGACCCAAACGCAACAGACAGCAGGCAGGAACAGATATGCAGGGGTTTTTAAT
>NC_048425.1:16885228-16912285 GCF_013103735.1 Etheostoma cragini | reverse complement strand
GGGGGACCCCGGGAGTCAGTGTCCAGAAAGGGCAGTGGTCCAGACACCGGCTGGTGGTCGGGGGTGCCAACCTCCGACTGAGGGCCACAAACGTTGGCCGTCGGCCGGGGGGCAGGACCACCGAGTGCCAGCCGGGGATCAGAAACGCTGGACCTCCGACCTAAGTCGGGGGTTCCGGTCAGCTGGTCTGGGTCAGGGGAGCCAATCGGCCGGTCTGGGTCTGGGGGCCTGGTCTGCTGGTTGGGATCTAGGGGGCCAGTTGGCTGGTCGGGATCTAGGGGGCCAGTTGGCTGGTCTGGGTTAGGGAGGCCAGTCGGCTGGTTTGGGTTAGGGAGGCCAGTCGGCTGGTCTGGGTCTGGGAGGTCAGTTTGCCGGTCTGGGTCACGGGGTTCAGTCGACCGGTCTGGGTCTGGGGGGACTGATGGCTGGTCAGGGTCAGGAGGGCCGGTCGGCCGGTCTGGGTCAGGGGGGCCGGTCGGCCGGTCTGGGTCAGGGGGGCCGGTCGGCCGGTCTGGGTCAGGGGGGCCGGTCGGCCGGTCTGGGTCAGGGGGGCCGGTCGGCCGGTCTGGGTCAGGGGGGCCGGTCGGCTGGTCTGGGGGGCCGGGTGACCGCTGGGTGACCACGGCGGCTCCCAGGGAAGACTGGTCAGTGCACACTCCCTGGGAGGCAGTACATCCGGGCACGAGCAGAGGGTTCGGGGCAGCTCCCTGGGAGGACTGTCCAGTGAACACTCCCTGGGAAGCAGTCTTAGCTGGCGCCGGCTGGGGGTCCGAGGCAGAACGCAGGGAGGACTGTCCAGTGCACACTCCCTGGGCATGCGCCTCTGCGGGCGCCGGCGGCTGGGGGTCCGCCTCGTCGGCGGGTGCCGGCGGCTGGGGGTCCGCCTCGTCGGCGGTAGTCGTCGGCTGGGGCTCCGCGGCGGCGGCAGTCGTCTGCTGGGGCTCCGCGGCGGCGGCAGTCGTCTGCTGGGGCTCCGCGGCGGCGGCTGTCGTCTGCTGGGGCTCCGCGGCGGCGGCTGTCGTCTGCTGGGGCTCCGCGGCGGCGGCTGTCGTCTGCTGGGGCTCCGCGGCGGTGGCAACAGTCGGCGGCTGGAGGTCCGAGTCACAGGACGCCGGCTCATTGGTGGAGATCAGGAAGGCCTGCAGGCCCCCTTCTAGCTGGTAGATTTCACGAAGGAGGCCTTTCATGCCCGGGACCTCGAAGAGCCAAGGTTTTCTGGTCATGGCGTTCCTTATGAGGGCACAGATTGTTAGCCGACGCTCCGCGTCCGTGGTCCTCCCCAATTCAGAGACGAACCGGGAGAGGGCGCACATCAGCTGCTCCAGCTCCGCTCTGCTGCTGTCATGTGCTGGGTCCATAACTGGCTTGATCATTCTGTTACGAGGGGGAGTGAGGTGAGGACCCAAACGCAACAGACAGCAGGCAGGAACAGATATGCAGGGGTTTTTAAATTAACCACAGTTCAAAACACAGGGAAACAAAAGGCAAGGTCCAAGCAAAATCCAAATCAGCCACGGAAAAGGCTGAAGTCCAAACAAAAGGTCCAAACCAGGCACGAGGGAAGGAAGGCCACAAACAGAGAGGACTCCTCAAAGGACAACTCACAGGGGATGGCAGGAATACAGGCAGGAAGACACGGACTGGGTAATCTCACAAGGCAGAAGGACCTTGACGTAGGACAGTCACAGCACAAAATGATCAAGCACTAGACAAAAGGAACACAGGGGTTAAATACACAAGGTAATGAGGCAATGGGGAACAGGTGAGACGTCAGGTGAATCACATTAGGGCGGGGCAGGACAATCAGACAAACAAAGCGAAGCTAGAGACCAAGACCAAACAGGAAGCTGACTAAAAAATAAAGCAGGAAACAGAACATACACAAGCATGAAAACAGGACAAAATCCACAACAACAGACTAGCGGAAAGACCGGGACAAAAACACAGGGAAGGCCAAACAGGAAAAATACCCCAACAAAAACTCCAAACCACAACACCAATCATTACATCATTACATCATCATTGTATTATGTGAATGTTTGTGTTCTGGCCGACTTCCATCTCCTTCCGGGCTGCAAATTGTTTTGACAAGAGGATGAGTTGTTCATCTAGCTTTATAGTGAAAATGCTTTTATTGAAAACAGCCCTTGTGTACTCCCCGGTGTCGCTGTAGCAACAACAGCGACAATGATTTTACTTTGGCAAGCCAATTGGTCAATTGATGGCTTAGAGTTTAAGAGCTTTCCCTCAGGCATTCCCCCAGAGGTAAAGAGCAGAAATAGCCTGTGTGTGTGTGTGTGTGTGTGTGGGGGGGGGAGGGGGGGGGGGGGGGGGGGGAGGGGATTAATCTATTCATTTTCAACTATTAAATTAATTTCCATCTACATACTACTTAGTTTCTTTTTAAAATAATTTTTTTCTTTAGATCCCAGCATCTTAAGTGTGAATATGTCCTTGTTTCTTTACTCCTCTATGACTCCTCTGTACACTGAATATCTTTGAGTTGTGGACAAAATAAGACATTTAAGGACATCATCTCGGTTTTGAAAGTTGAGTTGATTGACTTTTTTCACCATTTTCTGACATAGACCATAAAACTAATCCGTCAGCCGAGGAAATAATAGACAGATTAATCGACAATTGCCGTCTATAGTTATAGAATCGTAGAAAAAGAATAAAAGAAGAGTATTTTACAAATAAACATGTAGGAATGTGGATGTAACCTGACGGGAAAAGCATGTAGATAGTCAAGGAATACAGAAAAAAAAAATGTGGATGTGGAATCTACATCAAAAATAATCCAACAAAAAATACCTGCCTTTCCTTCAGGTTCTAGATCACTAGCAATTTAATAATTCAGTATTTAGGAGATCAAAGGTCCCAATCACAACTTATTGATAATATTTAAGAATACTAGAAGTAACCAAGAGAGAATGTTAAAGAAAATAACTCTGAATTGAAGAAGAAGAGATTTGTCTGTATTACTCAGCTCATAGTCCAGCATATCTTTTTTCTGTAATTGTACATGGTAAAATATGAATGTATGGTACATCTCTCATAGTAAAGTAACCCTTAAAAAGACAAGGAGGCATCAGGCTTGTTATAGCACTCATTTTTAGGCAGAAGGATTTCCCTTATCCATGTGGAATTAGTCATTTCTCCATGTAAAAATTCAAGATTTAAACTAGAGCAGGGCAATATATTGATAGGATATTGATATCGTGATATGAGAATAGATATTGTCTTAGATTTTAGATATCGTTATTTGGCATAAGTATTGTCTTTTTTTGATTTAAAGGTGGCATTACAGTAAAGTGATGTTAATTTCTCGTCCTACCAGACTGTTGTATCATTTGACTTTACCCACTTAGTCCTTATATCCACATTACTGATGATTATTCATCAAAAGTCTTTTTGTGTACGTTTTTTGTGAAAGCACCAATAGGCAACACTACAATAACGTTGCAGTATCAATATCAAGGTATTTGCTCAAAAATATTGTGATATTTGATTTTCTCCATATCGCCCAGCCCTAATTTAAACCAACCTGTGGTGCGACAAGGGTTTTTAATCTTTATATTCTTAACTGCTTTTTACAGAGATGAACTGTCACACTTGTCCATGGGAATAATTGGAAAGAATAGTTTTCCTTTGATACTGGTCATTTCACCAACTAAATACTTTCCTCTAAATCTTGTTTAAAGTTGAAGTTTATGCTGTTATTTTCTGTAATTGGTGCACCTTTTTTTGTTCACTTGTAAATGCTGGATCCACTTCTAATAATGCATCTTGTTAGTGTCTTTTCATTTGTTCCTCTCTCAATAAATGGCCATCATGGTTGCAGAGTGCACCAAATTGCACTTGGATTGTCCTATTTGTCTACAAACAAACATTTACCACAAACAGTTTCTACAATTTGCAGGTCTAAGGACAGGATACAATGATATTAATACAACACTATTACCGTTATTCACCAATACAGACATAAACATGCATCTATAGAGTTTGTGAGTCCCTGAAGCCATCCTTGGAAAGTACATGAGGCTGTATTACATGATACCGGCATTCTGAATGAGGAGAGACTCTTTGTGCCTCTCTCTCCCTCTTGCTCTCTCTCTCTCTCTGTCTCTCTCTCTCTCTCTCTCTCCATCTCTCTCTCTCTCTGAGTTGTTGATTAGCCCCAGGGAACTCTGAGCTTTATTCTTCTTCCCTCTATTTCTTTCTCATTTCTATGGGGATGACCAGCATCACTATCTTTGTGTGTGTCTGTCCGTGTGTGTATGTGTGTGTGTTTGCGTGCGTGCGTGCGTGCGTGCGTCCAATGTATGCACTTGTATTGGCAAGGAAACAGCACTCAATATTTAATAAGGTTTCTCCATGTTGCGTGTATCAGTTGTTACATGGAGAGACAGATTACACATTACCATTGGGCTCACACACTTTTTCCTGCCTATGTGTGTTTCTGATCCCTGGTGGGCTGTCCCACAGTAGCCTAAGTGATTAATGAGCGGCAATGGGGGCGCTGACATTCCAAACTCTCATCCCACCCTCTAATGCCATAGGGGAATTGTGGGTAATTCCTGCTACTTCCTGGTTAAAGAGCCCTCCTGTGGGGGAACAAGTAAAAGTAAATTTCTTTTAACGGCGTGAGAAATTTTGATGGCCGAGTAACACCTCGTGCAGCTCCACAGTTTGTGAAATCTGGAAATTATGCCATTCATGGCACCGCTGCACTCGTGTTCACAGCACATTATTTTGACCCACAGTCAGAACTTCGGTTGCATGCTTTGATTGTTTTGAAGATGGGGGGGAGGCATTTTGCAGATGCACTTTCTGCAAGTAGCCAGCCAGTGGGACATTGAATAACAATAACTCAGCAAACTTACCACTGATTGTTAACGCAACAGGATAGCAGCGGCCTTGACACTCCCATTTAACTCTCCGCTGAGCCATCGCAGTTTCTCTCACATTTTGTTTGTTTTAATTTATTTTTTGAATCACCCTGTTTAAATTATCACCTTAGTATGAAGGGCTGTTTTTGTGACCTTTTATTTTCCCACAGAATTACACTGTTACATTACATTCTTCCATTTAGCTGACCAATGTACCTGTATTAAGTTGCTTGCTGCTGTAATAAACAGGCTCAATTGTTTTGTGTTGAGCTGCTTAGAAAAAGGAATGAACAAGTTTGTAATACCGAAATAATATGATGATAAAATATTCATATTACATAACAAAACTATAGTGCAAGTGCACACCACACAATTTACTTTTTGTCATTTGAGATAAAATACAAGTTTCACTGACATTTTTGAATTCCGCAGTTTATATAAATTAAGGACATATTTTGGAATGAATTATTGATATGTGAGTTGAGTGTATTGTTACATCCCTAATGGTAAGTCTAAGCGCTGTATGAGACTGTGCATGTTTTTTTAAACTAAATGCTAATGTAAACATGCTAAAATTCTCATAATGACAATGTTAACATGTTGACATTTAGTAGGTATAATTTTTTACTGTTTGTCATTTTAGTAGCATGATAACATTGTAATTAGCATGGAATTCAAAGCATTCAAATTTTACAATGTTGACTTTATGAATTTGATTGCGTATTGCGATATCAACATTAATTTCAATATTTTAAAACATGTAAAATTAAAAAAGTTACAGGAAAACACATCAAAATAGATTCATAACAATTTAAACAAGTTTTCTTACAACACAAGGTTTATTTCAACTGACTGTCACTTTGGACTGGTCCAACATGAATAAATATATAAATAAATAAGGACCATGTCTGCAGAACAGGTTACTGGTTGGACAATATTAAATAAATAAATAAAGAGAACAGGACAAAACTTTCAATTCTTCTTTTTCTTTTTCTCACGTTTTTTTTACGCACACCCCTGGTACGGTCCACAGGGTTTGTCAGGTAGTGGATCCATGCGCTGACGTGCACTATCATATGCAAGTGGCACGGTAACCTACCAATAAAACATGATCATTTTAGCATTTCAAGCAAGTTCTAAATCAATTATCATCGTCATCTATCTCGTCTGTCCCCGTTCACGCTGCTTTTTCGGGGTGTGCCCGGCCGGGCTCCGTTGCAAACCCTGCTACCAGGAGCTCGCTAACGAGCCCTCCATCTGGGCCTGGCTCCAGACGGGGGTCCTGGGCTTTTTCCGGGAAGGTTAACTTCACCTCTTCCTCGATCATTCATAGGGGTTTCTGAACCGTTCTTGGTCTGACCCCAGACCTGAAACCACTTTGCCACGGGAGACCTTACCAGGAGCACCAAGCTCCAAACTCCAGGATCCATGGTTCCTGCAGCATACATCTGATTAAAAAAGGGTATTGGTTGAATTTAAATTGAGTCTTTATTGCGAACCATATTGTTTTATAATAAGGTCCTATTTGCAATGTAAATCTTGGCTTATGCAGTTGTGTACACACTCACATATAAGCTGTTAAAAAAAACAGAGCCTCTCTCTCTCTCTCTCTCTCTCTCTCTCACCGCACATGCACGTGCACATGCACACTCACTTTCTAGGTCTCTAGGGTTCTGACTTAATGTGAAAGGCATTTGGTCACGCTTCACATACTGAACAGACAGTTCATTTGGCCCCTGGTTATTCTGCAGCGGAAAATTGTTTGCACATGTGAGGAGAGCCTTTCTCGTCATCTATCTCGTCTGTCCCTGTTTATCCTGAAAGAGAAAGGAAAGAGACACTCCAAAACCCAACCTGTAAATCATCAGACTTGTGTGCTTGGTTCAATTCTTTTTAATCAGAATTACAATGTACAGTAGTTCTAAAGCAGGCTTGCCATCCAGCATGGCCAACAGGACACATCCAAGCTCTGTTAATTGTCTATTCGCAGGTTTAAATTATACATTCTTGTACGTCAAGGAAATATTTATTATTTTCCAAATAAAGGAATACTACACCAAAACAAATTTAAGTCGTTGCAACTAACAATTATTTTCATTTTCAATTAGTCTTCTTTCTAATTTTCTTGTCTGATTACATTTTACAAATACAATTGACTGTAAAAAAAAAGAAGGGATTGATAAGAGACGTTAGGTTATTTAATGTATGTAGCTTAAAGCTATAGTGTGAAGTTTTTGTCTCCCCCATGAGGAATTCTAAGTAATGACAACAAAACTGTTGTTACTTCCAAATGATACAACCCTAACCCTCCAGGCAGTAGGAGCTAGTAGCCAAGGAGGACACACAGGATTAAAAGAGGTCCTAATCTTTGCTCAATATTCTGCACGCGAAAGTTGCTTGACGACACAATCTTCTGAAAATAGTCATAATGAAAAATACAGAGAGAGTTGTGTTGAGCTGATAGTCTTAAATAGCTTTGTATCAACACATTTTGTAATAGCTTGAATCAGTAATATCAAAAGAATTACGCATTTAATCTTTAAATACTTGTTTAACTCGCCAAGGTGCCCATAGACGTTTTTATTTATTGTCTGCCATTTTTGTTTAAGTTTTGTCTATTTTCTGGTTAAATCTACCGGGCTGCATTAAGAAAAGTAAGTATTTTGTATGTCCAGACTACAAAATACCGTCTCCAGAAATGGAATTCATTGTTTTATTATTTAATAATGGGTCATGTTGCTGATGTAGCTCCACTAATGTGTATGTTGACATTCATTGTGTAGCCTAAAGATGTTCTTTATCTTAACAGTGATATCATACCTCACATATATAAGTGTAAATAAAGTATAACAGTAGGCTATAAATAAGTGTGGATTGATACATTTATTTAAATGGAAACACTAGTGACGGATGTCAAAAAGGCTTTTTAAAACACTCTCTGTGTAAATTGGCTGCTTAAAGGCAAGAATACAAGAGAGATCGGTGGAGATGGCATGAGGTTAACCTTTGGTTCTCCTCCTCGGTCAAAAAATGACAGAAAATATTATTTTTGTCCCTTTTTCAGAATTCTTTAGAGTTTTCACTAACACAACCTTACTACCACTAGTTTTATACTTATTTTTTGAATTCACGGTCAATAACCCTCATTTATGTAGAATAAAACCCTTTATTTGAGTTAAAAAAACAGAAATTCTGAATTATTTTGACTAAAAGTTAAGATCAGATGAGTTTCGTCAGGGATGAAAGTGATCAATTGTATTTGCAAAGAGCGTTGTAAGGAATCCAATCTATTTTTTGTAATAATTTGGTTAAAAAGAAACCTATGTTTCAGATATAGACATTTTTTAAAGGGGTCAAATTTGACCCGAGGACAACAGGAGGGTTAAAATGAAACATTTAAGGATGCTATATGCAAAATGTCTACTTAAACCAAAAAGTCAGTCACAGTTTCCCGAATCCATTTTACTGAAATCTAATTAGGCTCCCTGGCACAGTAGAATGCTGATAGTGAAGCAAAACATGCAAATATCTGTGTCTGATCTGTTTGCTGAGTTGACACAGAAAACAATAGCGTGTTAGTCAACGGTACATTGAAACATAAAAGCACTTCACAGATTGAGTGCTTCCTCTTACAGTAGCATGGCCTCAGTGTTGGCACGGGACAGCTCATTTCCACTTGGCAGTAGTTAGCGTTTCTCGCTTTGATGCTATGGTCGCCATGCTAGAGACCTTGGGAAGGTACAAGGAGCAGCGTGCTACCGTAGCGGGCTGTCTAATTAAGTGTTTAGGGATGCCAGATGGATGCTGGCTGCCCGGCAGCTAAATAAAAGCATCTAGACACATTTGTTTTACAGGTTGTTCAGAACCTTCCCTCAGCAGCGCTAACAGATTATTGTCTGTTTGTTCCTGCAGTGATGTATTTGCATCTGTACGTATATGAGAACTGTGTGTGTTTGTGCTTGTGTATGTGTCGGAGCTGGCGGGTACTGGTTACCAAGCAACAGTCAAAACAACTATTTGGCAGGCTGACACATAAGAAAGCCAGTCATCTGCTTGAACATCCCGGACATACTCCAAACTTTCTTTCTTTTGTTACTGTGCTAAAATGGACCCTGCATGTGTTCATTGTTTTTCCAGTTTTGTTCCTGTAAACAGAGGGCCTTATTTTCTCCCATGTACCTTGTGCTCTTCTCATCGCCTTCTGCAGTTTGGCTGTCATGGTTGAAAGTTCCTGCTCATGTTGCCCTGGCAACCCACACTGGAATCCTGTTGCGGTCTTCCAGTGGTTTGGTTCCTGATCTGAATTCAGAGTGGCCCTTTGCCACGCCTCACACTTCTCCCAGGTCCTGTATAGCTTTTGGCATTAATATATGCCAGTCATATTCAGGTTGTAAGGTCCTTGTATCTCGCCATAAGTCAACCTTTCAGGAAATGAACCTTGTTTTTGGTCTGATCCTCAAGTTTCTTTACCTGAAGATAAAACGTTACAATTATTGAGATTAGAGTTGTGAAGATTTCACCTGACTGTAACGATATGTAT
Source organism: Etheostoma cragini (assembly GCF_013103735.1). Classification (NCBI taxonomy): domain Eukaryota; kingdom Metazoa; phylum Chordata; class Actinopteri; order Perciformes; family Percidae; genus Etheostoma; species Etheostoma cragini. Next base: position 16,902,853 of record NC_048425.1, on the reverse strand, counting down.
ATACATACAGCTTTGCAGTATTTGGCTCTAGAAAATACTTTTTCGTCTGTGTTATGTGTGTGTGTGAGGGGGTGGTGTGAGATGTGTGTGTGTGCCTGCCTGCAGCTACTATAGCAGCAGTGGGAAAGCTCTGCCTATAGAGCCCCTCTGAGTGTTGGAAAATGCAGCCCAGCAGGGTTTATCCAGTATTTCACCCTCACAACAACACATTTAGAGTTTGGATCTTCATCCCTTGGTGCTAAGCCATCCTCATTTTCTATCAAAACCCCCCCATCTGAACCCCACCTCTCACAAGGGACCAGGGTATTTTCGGTTTTCATCATAAGCCAATTGCACAACAACAGCACGGAGCCTTCCACACAAGTCAGGAAACATGGATACAGATATAAACGTACTGTCTGTCCTTGGATACGATTGGCTGACAAAAATACTAAAATTCTCAGTAGACGTGAAGAAGTGGTTGCATAACAAGTATGTTTGGGCATTGTTTTGATTTGAACAATACTGATTGCAATTCCATTTTTTTCTTATGGATGCTTGAATTCAATTCTTTGAGGGGTGTTGTTTTTATTTTGATTAACTTGTCATTTACAGTTTCAGCCGGCTTTTTCAACGTAAACTAAAGCCACACTTCGGAGCATCGCTTACTGTGGCATACACACAACAAGTGCCAGGAAGTATGCCAGCTGCCACGGAGAAAGAACGTGCGCATGTTGAATTTGGAACCGCTGATTGGATTCATAGCCAAATTTTCCAAACGTTTGGAATTGTAATTTTTGAAACAATTCCAAATTGGAACCACAACTTCATTCCCAGTCCTACATAACAGTTATTTTTATATTTAGAATATCATTTGATAACATAAACTCATTTATTTGCCTTTTTCTTATAAAAATCTGCCACTAAACGCAGTTAAAAAGACTTAGTTTTCCTAAAATAACTGTAAATATTTTCACCAAATTTAGCCATGAACATATATACTTTGTTGTTATTATATAATAATATATCCTTTATTTGCCAAGTACATTTGACACATAAGGAATGTATCCTCTGCCTTTAAGCCCGGCAGAGTACGTTACATTTTTTGCAGCACCACATCACAGCGCACGGCCTTGTCTTTTTCATGTAAAACAACCACTGTTTTTGACAGCATGTTTGTTAAAAACCACCTAACGTTTAGATGAAAGAGGCCTCAGTGTAGAGTTATTGGATTTTTACTTTCCCCTTTCTTCCTTTTCTTTCCTCCCACATGCTCACCACCGCTGCCACCCATCTCCTAATACTCCGGTGCTCTAATTGCTATCAACATGAGTCACAAATGTTCAACTTTTTTCCAGGGAGAAGAGTTATTTCTGGCAAGCTTCGCGTCAGTCAACACATGCTAATTCCTACTTTACTGCTTTGGGTTGCCTTGTTTATTTAGGTGTGTGAGGTTGGCACTGCGACCACGCACGTCATTCCTGAAAGAACTTTGGGAGCAGAGTTGCCTTTGAACTGCAGACAGGGCTGACATTGAGTCTGGGTTTGTCCTCCAACCAAACTTCAGCCAACTGGGAACATAGGATAACTACAGCTTTTAAGCAGATACAAAACTTCTCTATAGCATGTTTTAATGGATTTACGTAGATCCTTCAGAGTTGTACAAAGACAAAAATGTCATGTATTAGAATGAATCCTGTTCAAAAGTTAAAAATGAAAAATTTGTGTCTTCAGCTAAGCTCTCTACATCAATTGACATTGAATTCCAGCATCTGATACATATTTATAGTACATGAGACTCTCTTAATATCACTGTCATGGTTTCCCATTACAGTCGCAAACTGTCACATCAGTTTGCATTGTTTTGTTGAAGAATTACTTATTCACATCACATGTTAAAAAAAGTACATGGTTTGAAATAAAACAAATCTACCTGCATTATTTGATTATTTGTTTGCAAAAGTTAAAATGAAGCAATGCCTTCTGGGAATTTCAAGACAGAATCGAGTAGACCGCGTCTGCGTCAGCGTGGTTGTTGGAAGTTGGAAGCTATATTGCTGACAAAAAAGGACTGGAAGCACCAAGGAACACACGGGGGGTGGCGAAAAAAAGAAATATATAAGAGAGAACTGTTGGCTAACGGTGAAAACACGGAAAACTGCCTTTTTTGTTTTTAAAATCAAGTGCAGCTTCAGCCAGCACTAGCGCTAATACTGCTAGCTAATATGCTAATGTTAGCGACACGTCTGAGCCAACACACCAGAGAGAATGACAGGACAGTGAAGAACAAAACGAGCAAGAGGAGGATGAAGAGATAGACATGGATAAGGAATCTATGGAACTAACCAACACAGAACAACAAGTCTGCTGTGGGTCTGAATGTGGAATACCAGAAGCTACAGAGATGGAGAGCAATGCTTCAGGAGGGAGTCTAGCAACAGGTCAAGTAAGTGTGGCTACTTCACAAGATCAGATCAACCATGTTTTTTTTATGGAGCAGCTGGCTCTGATTAGTTACCTTTTTAATGCATTTGGGGCTTGCATTGACATGTCTATGTTTCGGTACAATTTTCCCAGAAAGTTCTGGGAACGTTCGTTTTTGGTTGCGGGAAAGTTCCCTGAAGGTTAGATTTGGTTGATCAGAACGTTTCTGGGAACGTTAGTTTTTGTTTACATCGAACGTTCCCCTAACGTTATCTTAACGTGGCAACCTTTAGAGAACGTTGCCCTAACGTTGCAACCTTTTAGAGAACGTTCCCCTAACGTTCTTTTATTACAATCCCCTAACCTTTAACTACTTTAACAACCATGATACCAATTGTATTATTACTTTAAACTCTCTGTGCATAATAATAATTATGTACAGATAATGCTAATTATTATATATTAACAGAAATTAATGAACAGGCAAACTTGATGGGATTTAAAACATTAATATACAATATAAATATATAACAAAAAATGAGTATACAACAATCAGAAACAGTTTTATTGGCAATATAGACACTCAATGCATAATGCAATAGTGCAAATGTAGTCTGCAAGATGCATATTGGAATGCTAAAGTACCGTAATTTAACATATATACGTCACCCTGGACGATAGTTACAAAAACACAAAATCAAGGACTAAGAACAGGCATTTAGCACACAGAACAACAGGCTGAATACAGTAGGTGCCCGTTTTTTAATGGTAACACATTATATATATATATATATATATATATATATATATATATATATATATATATATATATATATATATATAACAGTTATTCAACTATACAATAGCATACAGAACAACTACCAGGGCGTGGAGAAGTAAATACCGTTGAAAAGCCTCTGTCCCGGCAGCACGATGTTCAAGCACCCATCTCTGTAAATGTAAATGTACTGTATTTATTTAGCGCTTTTCTAGTCTTAACAACTACTCAAAGCGCTTTTACATCATACAGGAAACATTCACCATTCACACACATTCATACACTTAGGCCGAGGGTGCCGTACAAGGTGCGACCTGCTCATCAAATAAACACACACACACATTCACACTCCGATGCACAGCATCTGTGGACCCGTTGCTCCAGCTTTGCCATCTTGCCTTCAACCCGAGATTAGCTAGCTTCCTTTGTTTTCTTCATTTCAGTAAGGGCAACCTTTTCGCCGGTCCTTCACAAGTTTCTAACTCACTCTAAACTATTTTTCTGGGGAAAGAACTTAATGTTAAACCACAAACCCTTCCATTACAACAACATCATTAAACTGTAAACTAATCTTTTGTGAGATTGCAAAGTTGTGCAATGTGGTCTGTTCGTGTGTATACGGCGAGTGGCTGGACGTGAATCGGTCACCTCAGAGCAGAGGTCTTTCCCTACTGGTGTGGTGGTGTAACGTTTGGTTTGTTACGATGTGAATTGTTTTTGTTGTGAAAATTGTTCTAATTATAGTATTTTCACTAATACAGTTAAAAAACCAAAGTCAAGCCCAAAAGTATTGTTTTAAGCTAAATTGATATCAGCCTTAAATTGAATAGATTCTCTTGCTATAGTCTTTAACTTACCTAGATTTACAAGACCAATCATTTTTGAGTGAATCTAAATCAAGTGACTGCAAACCTTTATGCTACTTAAAAAACTCAGAACAACCAAACGGGAACGTTGCGTGATACTACAATGCAACCGCAACCTATATATTGTCAGGGTCGGACTCTGATGAATCATGAAAAGTTCAGAACCAATTGGACAACGTACACTGAAATTACACCCACTTCCCGTTTCAATGACGAATCGTACAAAGTATTTATTTTAATAACTTTTCATTGTTCACGTCTTAAGATGACATAGACCGAATTTGAAGTTGATCGGATGAAATCTGGAGGAGGAGTTTGTTAAAGTACAACAATCGCACTACTTTCAAAAATTCAGTTCAAAATGGCGGACGTCCTGTTGGATTAAGGGTATGGCTCCAATGGAGTTTTATATACGTCTTGACATGCTACATATGTGTACCAAGTTTTGTGAGTTTACGTTCAACATACTGCAGGGGCTACATTTCTTAAATTTTGTAGGGGGCGCCAGGGCAACATTTCTCTGCGCTTATTCCCGAAACCCTTAAAATAAGTACAATTTCACCAGACTGGGTGAGTTTTTGAAAATGTTATGCCCCTGAAAAAAGCAATTTATTTGCCGGATAAAGAATAAGAATAATCCCTTCAGTTTCAACAGCGCTGTTGGTGCTCGGGCCCTAATCAAATAAAAATGGAATATAAAAAATGTAAAATTAACTATAACAACATTTATTATATTATAAGTGACATAAATGAGACAGTTTGTTGACTCCATTGCTCTATGATTTTGCTACCTCATAACTGTCTTGTGATTGTTAAACGTGCCAAATAGTGAGTCACTAGTAGTGCTACTGAGCACTAGACCAAGCCCACACACATACTCACACTCTAGTCTCTATCCTGTCCCACCTGATTGTTCATGCCTGTGCGGCTTCTGAAGTGTTGTCATTGGTGGGCCAACTTCAGCCAAGTAATTCTGCCTAAGCATTTGCCTGCGACAGCCCTGCCCTGGGAAAAAGAAACCTTTCATCCCTTAGCCTCCTCTGCGGCAGAGACGGCCTGTTTGCTATTGGAATTGGAACTCTTCTTTCTTTTTTTTTACAACCGTGAGAGAAAGGTAGCAAGAGGTAGAGGACTGAAGGAGCGTCAAAGCCTCTTTGGAATAACGCATGTAAACACAGGCAATGCATTACTCAGGTAATGAGATTCTCCACTCGCTTAAATCGAAAGTCCCTCAGCACCTGAGGAGGACAAACAACCCTCCCCCCCATCCACACACACACACACACACACTTTCATACTCAATATACTTGCCTGTCTTTCTTCCTTCCCGACCTTCCTCTCCCGTTTTCCCCTCTGTGAATTTTGACAAGTAGTTTGTATACAAATATGTTGTTTGGAAGACACACACACACACACACACACACACACACACACACACACACACACACACACACACACACAGAAAACCCTGTAGAGGTTTAGAGCTGGCATGCTGAGGTGAACAAACCTCCAGTAGAGCAATAAAGGCTGGCAGAGGAAAGTTTGTTTGGTCTTTTTAAAATTTTGTGTGTATTCATTAACAGGCCCAATTGGTTCCATCCTCTCTTTCTTTGGATAATCTCCTTTTTCACTATCATCTTTCTCTCTTCATTTGCCTCTGAAAAACATTTGAGTGCCAAACAGTACACAAAACACTATTTCCGGACTGTGATGTGTCTTTCTTTCTCTGAGAGACAGCTGCAAAGCAGCTTTTGTTCATTATATGTTTGTTTTTTTCACCTTTATGTTTTACAGGCAAGTCATTAGGAACAGGTTCTTATTTACAATGGCGTCCAGACAAGTGGCCAAGCCACTTAGGGAAAGAAAAGAGGGCTAGAAGCTAAATACATTAGTATTTACATCAGAAAATTAATACATTAGTAATACATACAGTTTAGAAATTATATTAAATACAATTTCAAATACTACACAGACAACAGTAAACTCTTATGATAAGAGAAGTCCACAGATACATGGGTGAGTAAGAGAGGGCAAAACCATACAAATATTTAGTTGGAAAAATTATGATGTGAAGAAGCAACTGCATATGTCCGTGAACAAGGAGGATATGATGGTTTTGAAGGATGAAATGGAAATTAGTTTGTCCAGTTTAAGAATCTTTTGCAGAGCTTTCTAGTCACAAGTGGCGGCAGACTTAAGATGTGAGGCAGAGTTGGTTTTGGGAAATGCTTAATTGAAAATAAAGTGAGGATAGGGTGTTGTATGTGACAGACTTTGGCTGCAGCAGGTGACCTAAGTATTGAGTAGGACTGGGAAATATAAAGATATTATATTGATGACGTGGTATGAGACTAGATTTTGTCTTAGATTTTGGATACTATAGTATCGTAATATGGCATAAGTGTTTTCTTTTCCTGGTTTTAAAGGCTGCATCACAGTAAAGTGATGTAATTTACTGAACTTACCAGGCTGTTGTAGCTGTTATATTATTTGCCTTTACCCGCTTAGTCCTTATATCCACATTAGTGATGATTTTTTATCAAAAATCTCATTGTGTAAATATTTTGTGGAAGCACTAATAAACAACACTACAATATCGTTGCATTATCGATATTGAGGTGTTTGGTCAAAAATATTGTGATATTTGATTTCTCCATATCGCCCAGCCCTAGTGAGAAGGTGATGGCCAAGAAGGGTCTTGTAAATGAAAATGAACCACTGAATGTGGTGCAGTGGTGTGTATTGAATGGGGCATTTGTGTCAAACCTGATAGCAGAGTAGGAAAGTGTAAAGTTTTAATAAAGTGGTCTTGCAAGTAACCCTGTATATAATGTTACCATAATCTAACGATTAGAATTGTCATTTAACTGAGAGTGAGTTTGGAAGATGTGGGGAAAATGGTTTCTGTAAAGAAAGCCGAGTTTGGCCTTGACCTTAGATTGCAGCTTTGATATATGGATGTAAAAAGAAAGTTCCCAAGTATTAATATGCAGTGCATTGTTCAAGAATAGCTCCCTTGCAGGTGGTAATGTTAAGGGCGGAAAAAGACGTGGTACCCTTACGGTAAAACCACATGACTTTAGTTTTGGAGGTATTAACGGTGAGTTTGAGTTAGGAAAAGACTGCTGCTATCTATCTTGCAGAGTAGCTTGAACAGTATCAGGGGAAGGGCCATTGGCATAAAGAATTGTATCATCAGTATATACGTTAATGAGTGAATTGCCAGCTGTCTGAGGAATGATAATAAAAAAAGTGTGAGGTCAAGTATGGAGCCTTGGTGGACACCCCTGGTGATCAGGAGAAAATGGGAGAAAAGGTTTTTAAATGCTGGAGCTACTGGAGCTGCTTCCCTCGTGACCCAACCCCGGATAAGCGGACGAAGATGGAAGAATGCTGGAAGTTGCACCCGGTGAGAGAATAGAATTGGAAACCACACCAATAAGTGATCAGTAACACCAATTAGGCCAAATCTGCGTATAAATGTACCTGGAGTCAAAAGCTTTGGGAAGGTCAATGTATATAGCAGGGCAGTGTTGTTTGGTATCTATTGCGGATGTAATGTTATTGAGTACTTTGCAGTATCTGTTACACAACCATACCCAGAGCGAAAGCCAGACTGTGCCCCATAAATGTAAATGGGTTGTATTTATGTAGTGCTTTTCTAGTCTTAATGACTACTCAAAGTGCTTTAACATATTACAGGAACCATTCACACACATTCATACACTGTGGCCAAGGCTGCCGTACAAGGTGCCATCAGATAAACAAGCAGACACATTTACACTTAGATGAGCAGCATTGGAAGCAATTTGGGGTTCAGTGTCTTGCCCAAGGACACACATTTCGGCAGGAGGGGGAGATTAATGAGGGCTGTTGGGGGAACCGAACTGACAGGGGCCGCAATTTTAATGAAGAAAGCGGCAAGATCACCTGACCCAGCTGTTTTACAGGGGTCCAGAGCAATCAATTCCTTCAGGACAAAAACTGTGAGGAGGTTTTGAAGGTCTGCAGGTACCAGGGGGTACAGGGGCTGTAACGCTGGAGTTTAAAGACTCAAACAAAGCCAGAATTTATGAAGTTCTAATTGAATGTTTCAGCCTTAGAGTCCTCATTCGTAACAACTATATCATCCACTCTTAGAGACAGTGGTACGAACCAGGGTTTGTTTTCAAGTTTTTTTTACAGTGTTCCAAAATGCTTCAGAATTGGCACCACAAAGTGTGAACTGCTCTTTAAAGTAGCAGCCTGCCTCAATGCTTGTCTGGCCTTGTTCCTGATCTGGCGAAATGTTGTTTGTGCGATGATTGAAGGTCTTTGTTGGACTTTTCTTTGCTTTGGTATGTTGAGGTCTTTGTGTTGTATTGCATTGAAACCTATAGCTCTACAGTATGCCTCATCAAAAAAAGTCAAAACAGGCAAATACATTAGGCCAATAAAAATGATGCATCAGATGTTACATGTCATAACATGGATGAGAATGGGATTTTCTGAAAAAAAAAAAAATGTTCTTGTCTTGGAGGTCATGATGAACAGTAGGGTTTATTTTTGCACTCACATTACAAGATCGCCGGCAAGATTAGCAAACCATTTAGATAATGATTAGAACGTCCATAGCCACAACACTTACACAGAAAGGAGGTAACAAGGGTCCATGATTACCTTCCGTAGAACATGAATTTTGTTTAAATTTCAGATGTTTTTATGACATTGTCAATAGTAGAGCTCGACTGATTTTTAAGGCAGATACCAATACAAATATTTGGTTATTTAAGAATTTGATATTCCGATATACATACAGTGTGTGTATGTGTGTGTGTGTGTGTGTGTTTGTGTGTGTGTGTGTGTGTGTGTGTGTGTATATATATATATATATATATATATATATATATATATGTATGTGTGTGTGTGTGTGTGTATATATAAATATATATATATAGTTATTTTTTTTAAATCCAGAAACTCATAACAAAACAGATTTCCATCACATTAGTTATTTGAAGTTATTTATGAGTTCTCACTACAACAATATGATAATTTGTTTTGTTGTCACAACAGAACAGAGGAACATCCAAATATATTAAAGTTCTGATGAATGAAATGTATAAAAATAAAAAATTAAGAGAATTAAGAAGTTCTTTGAACAAAAACACAATAACAAAAAAACAATTAGTGTGGCCAACAGGGACATGGTATCGCGTCCTCCATGTTCTGAGCCAACACTCAGAACATGGTTGACTAAATATTAATTTATCAGAATTTATTATTTATTTATTATTTATTTATCATTTATTTGTCATTATAAATGATTCCGATGAATAAAATATAAATACGGTATTTATTTTTTTCCCGGCCATTACAAATGCAGATATTGATAGTTTGGCCTAATATTGGCCCGCAGATATATTGTTCTGTTTCAATAGACTTCTCCAAAAAAGTGTACCCAAGTTAAGCATCATAGTTCATTGTTGACCTTAAAATTGTTTAATAAAACAGTCAAAACTAAAGGTCTACTTGCTATCTTTCCCTGAGCTTTCAACCATACCCCATGGTCTTCAATTGACATTGGAGCTCAGTAGCTGTTTAACTCTGTTGTTTTTCCTTCAGATATTCAAACATATACATTTATTTAAGGTACATTTACCTTGGACTTTATGTACATGTAAATATATAGCCAGTAAGTTTAAGGAAGGGTTATTGAAAGAGGGCACCCCATAATCATCTACTGCCTAACTGAAATGATGCATGTTCAAAGCCCATTGAACCTGGCCACAATTCTCGAGGTACCATGTGGGCGCCGGGAAAAGTTGCCTATGATGTTACAGTTGCAGACCTGTTTCTTTAACAGAAAACTTATATAATGCACTAAGTCTGATGCTATTTAAACTAAGTAAGCTGATTTTTACAATTTATTCTTTCTCTGACAAAAATGTGCGGGGCAGCTTTTAAATAATATCCTTTGATGAGATATCTTTAATAAGATATTTGGTCACTGTTGGACCTGACCTTGTTTCTGCACACAGAGGCCTGTGCACAATAAGGTGTAGCTTCATCTGAGTAACGTCAAAACAGGAACTTCTTTTGTAAACAGCTGATGAAAACTGTATCCTTGAAGATAAAACATGACACTGTGTGCCTATGCTTGCATGTATGTGTTTCCGTGTCATTGTGTCCAACTCTGTTATTCCCATTCCAGTGGTCCTTGGAAAGAGGACATTCTTTCTGCACTGTTACAGCCTTGTTAAACCCATTCCCCCCTGTTACACCTCTTCTTTCTCACAGCCCCTTTATCCATTCTTCCTTCTCCAATTCTCCAGCCAGCGAAAGACACTCAGTTTAGTCTCTGTCTATTCAGAAGCAAAGGAACACAATGTCTGATTGGTGTTAAATTTAAAGTACTCTTTGAGGCTCTTATTGATCGAGTGTGTTTACGTTCTTCATCTCTGCATATGTTTGGTCGCTCCTCTGGGGGTTTGATTGTCAAATGAAAAAGATAAAGAGAATTTATTTTTCTTTCTTTCCTATTTTTAATCTCATGAATCCTTTTACTGGAACTAGCCTCCAACATGGCTGCCAGTTGCTAAGAAGCTGCCCTTTTCCCCCCCAGTCAGCTGCTGGCACTGGCCCAACACTCAGCATGTTTTGACACACGGGGTGGGGAGTATGTGTGTTGTAGAAAACTACTGTTATGGTTTTGGCTTGTGTCTCTGTACGCATCCGTCCCAATAGTTGACAAAATCTGTGGGCTGTGGTTCATCTGCATGAGCACCGGCCCTAAATAGACAACGGCCGCTGCATTTTTCAAAAGGTTGAAGATTGTAGGTTGCCGCACAAAGCGGGCACACAGTCTGCCTGTGTGGAAACGTGGTGGATAATTATGCGGGAAGGTCTGTTGTATTAGTAGGGATCACACCAGAACTGATACTATCGATACCTTCCGGTTCTAAAATTACAAAACATCAGCAATGCCTGTTTTTTTGAAGCACCATAGGCACCATTAGCAACGCTGTCAGTGTTAGCAGCATTGGTGCTCACACACTCACCGTTGTCGGCTACAGACGCTAAAAAGGCGACATATTGTAAAAAGCCATGGCCACTTTCCTAGTCCTCCGGTTACGTTAGCCGTTAGCAGGGTTAGTATTGCCGTTAGCCAGGACCAGTAGGGAGCACTTTACTGGCAATGTCTCAAGTGTTTTTGCGAGTAACCAACTCGGGGGACGTTACTCTAGCTATGTGATTCAATATGTGTATACAAATGACATCAAGTGCCCGTCCCTTGTGGCCGTGATAAAATAGCCTGAAGCTAATGCTTAGCTACCTGATCAGGAGGAAATTAGCCAACTTGGCATCTTTTTGGACTCTAAGCGACCAATATTTTCCTGGGGGGGTTGTAACATCTCAACAACGCAACTGTTAGAAACACTGTTGTTGTTTTTGGACAGTAGCTTTTGAAAAGATGCCTGGAATGTGTCTGGGGACACTGGTTGTTGTACTATGACCATTAAATGCACTTGCTTATGTTGTTCTACACTCTGGTGCACATGTTTTGTATGTCTTGTTATGACATTTTTCTAATATTTTAATAAAGAAGTTCATTTCAAGTTAAAGTACATGGAATCTTAGTAAATCATTTTTCATTACTGTGGTATCAAAATTGTCATCAAGAATTGTCCTATTTTACTGGTAGCGGCACAGACTACTGAATTTTTGTTATTGTGACGATGTATTAGTGAGAGCTACAGGACTCCTTGAAGGTCTTTTGAATAAATTAAACAAAGCAGTGGACAGACTCACCAAATTTCATTTCCCATTTCATTAAATAAGTTGTATCTTGTGGCTGACAGCAGTGATGTGGAGTCAAGGTTTTCAGACAAACAACTTAATAGGCGGACAAGTCTGTTCAATGCTTTCTGTTTTGCCTTTCAGACATTTGATAGGTTTGGCAAACGGTCTTACACTAGAGAAATGTCATAAATCCAACCTGCTTCTTAAGAACAGAGTGCTGAGTGGATGGTGGTGTTCTTTAAGAGTTTTGGAATGACGAATTTAGAGTTTGTGTGTTTTTGACCTTAGGAGTCAGGATAAAAAAGCATCAACAGGCATACTGCTGGGTAGAGATCCGATAAAATAGATAGATAAAATAGTCATTTTCAAGACTCCTCTGATTTTATCTCTTTTCTTTGTGGGGGGAATCTTCAAATTTCCAGCTGGTCTCATCTGATTTCACATTCCGTCACAATTAGCCTTACCTGAGGCTGAGATTGCGGCAGATTCAGTTAAAAGATTACAATTAACTGGTTACTACGAGCAACCAGGCATGCATTCAGCTAAAAGTCACCAGTTAATACAGTCCCTTTTTAAAGTAAAAAAATCAGCACGTCGGGTGTCGTAAATCCTCGGGTCCTGTAGTTAGGGTCACGTAAACGTTCATCAGTTTTGAAACGAATATGTTCAGTTTACCGCTCGCCAAAAACATAAGCACGTTCATGCACAACACTGGCAGCAGACCCTCACCTGGACCCCGAACATGCACCTCTTCTTTTTGACCCGTGACCTTGCCATATGCCATGTCTGCTTTGTTAAACACAGCAGCAGTATCTGCATATCTAGGCCATCACCCCTGGGAAGAGTGAAAACGCAGGGAGGGAAAATGACCAAAGCAGAATGGGGCATTATGGAAGCAACAGTGTGATTATTATAGGAGTGACATTGTCTGTGTGAAATGCAGATTGCCTTCAATTAGCCCATTGGCATATGCACAGCATGTGAGTCCCAACGGTGCCACCTCCATTACTGCTATGACGACTCCTTATCTCTCTGTCAGACAGATTATCTTTATATGGGGATGGGATGTATAATGTTAATGATGCTGAAAGGGGGTGAACAACCGCATCAAATTAGTGTGTCGTAGTGGGGGTAGGGATAACCTGTAAAAAATTATAGGAATGGAAACTGGAGAGAGAGAAGGGAGAAGGTAACCTCTAATCTATCCAGCTGCACAGAAATAGTTAATTGGCAAAGTTGTGCAAAAGCATTGATATGCAGATGAATTTTCCTCACGCCACAAGGAAGGGTATAACAAATAAGTCAGGGATGTTTTTGCTCCACTGCGGACTGGAAATACTCACACATTAACAATGTTTTTCCCATCACTGCCCTGTGTAACATTCTTATATTTAGCTCAGTTCAGGCCCCATTGTGAAACACATTCTCCGCTTGCTTTTTCAATTTTAGACACAATTCGCGGGGCGAGACAGAGCCTAGTGTTAGGGTGCAAATCATCCTAGTGTGTTGGAGAAATTGAATTTCCCATGAATGCGTGATTGACTGTGATGTGGTCCCCAGCGTGCGCTGCGCCAATCCTCTAAGGTGGTGTCGGTGGTGGGGTGGGTGAGCACAGAACAGTGATGCTGGGTCGCAACAGCTGCAAAGGCAAGCATGCACACGCCTGCCATCACACTCAACACACACACACACACACACCCAGGAGGACACAGCTATGTGATGACACACTTAAAAGAAATGGAACCCCAGAGAGTCACAATCACACGCTTGCAGCTGCCTGTTTGTGTGTGACTTCAGAGCATGCTGCGCATACATGTTGCTGTGATTACAACCTGCTGTACGCATGTGTGTTGTGTTTATGAGTATTCCTGTCTCCTTCCTGTATGCTGTTGCCCTCTCTCCCCTTCTCTCTCGACTGTCACATTTACAAACCACTTGTGGGCCTGTGGTATAACATTACCAAACTCCAGTATCACACCTGTCATCAGCCCTCATGGCAACAGCCTCTTGAATTCAGCCTCTTCTGTCTTTTACACAAAGGACACCATCATTTCCTTTGTCATCCAGCCAGTTGATATATATTCCCATGTATTTCAGGGAACTGTAATGAGTGTGTTTACAGGCAAGCTAATGTCTATAGGCTAATGTCAGACAATAGCTGGTGGATGAGTCACTCGAACACAAGTGCAGATGATTGCACAGACACACTAGGTGTGTGTCTTTTGGCACACACAAAAACAGTGAACACACTCTTAAGGCTGTTCTGAATGCATTTAAGCTGTTGACATGTTATTTGGTGTCTAAATCATATTTTTAATGCTTCAATTTTGTTGTTTTTAAGTTAGTACACATACACTGCGCCCAAAAATGGCCCATGTAAAAAGAAATGGAAACCCAACATTTTTTTCAACATTAATTATTATTAGTTAATTTTCTCAAGTGTGTGTGTGTGTGTGTGTGTGTTACACATATCTGACCTAATTCATGTTTGCAAATACATGTTTCTATACATGCAGCTATAATAGCTTGTGCCATCTCAGGAATCCATTTCATCAAATAGAAAATTGTCAAATAGAAATGATGGAAAAGCAACATAAACCAACAGAAAATTAGAATTTTCAACTTTCTAATCTCTTGTACCCTATCCCTTGGAAAGAAACGCACAAAATAGCATACCCAAAAATAATCAGGGATAGCTCTTAAACCATAAGGCCTATATGCATATACAATAACTGGTCTCCTTTTGATAGGTAAGAACCAAAGAAATGTCAATCAATTGCTGAACTCTATTACCATTCTCATTAATGAGTAAATTGAGATGGAATAAAAAAAAATCTGTTAACAAGCACTAAAATTAAAAATAATAAATTATTAGTAGTGCTGTGAATTATTAGTTTATTGATACACACATTATATACCTCACATAGTATTTTATATATATATATATATATATATATATATATATATATATATATATATATATAATATTAGTTATTGGGTAATGATTCAAAAACGTTAACCTTTAAGAAACCATTTTAAAAACATCTTTAAACATTACATCTATAGATGGACCATATAGTGCTGTAATTTACAGCAATATTAATATTGTATTAATTACAGTTTAATTGCTTAACAGTCAAATTACTGTTTGATAACAGTCAAATGACAATTAACTAAAGATTAATTAACTATCAATTTACCATCTATTAATGATAGTTGTTTTAACATGTAGGTAACATGTTAGCCACCAATCTGTAGTACTACTACACTGCCATCCACCACCTCCTTATGCATCATTTTGGTCTTTCGTACTACTTGCTACCATTATCTATCTTAATACTACGTGATCCTAGAGCGGTGCGTTCCATACAGGCGCTGAAGGATTCTTCTTGCGTCATATCTGACACTGAGAGCCACTGCCAAAGCGTTTGTATTTTACAAGTTGGGAGTGAGAACGGGTTGTATATAAATAAGAGGTTCAAGGTGCAATGTTCTAAAGAAGTATGTCTCAACTGTTTTCATACTGCATGCAACATCATGTATTTTGAACAGCTGTAGTACGTACTAAAAGTAAAAAGAAAAAGTATGTGATTTGGAGCGCCGGGTCAGTGTCATTGTTTGTGTTGACTGCTCAGGGCAATGGGGCTTGATGGGCTGAGTGGACGTTTAGAGGAAACTATCCTGAGCCTGGGAACTCACGTTTGGATGTCGCCGCCAAAAACCAATACTACTACTACTAAAAATGAACTTGTCTTTGCAAACCAACATAATATCCTATCATTATGGTTTCACAAGAATTTATTGTGGAAAAACACTAAACAGGACATTCTATATGAAAACTGCTCATGCTTATATAACTTCCTGATAGATGCAAATTTACATTTCCATCTTGTCTTTTCATCAGATTTCTCACTTCTCTCCTTCTATCTCAATCTTTCTCCTATAGTGGGCTTTGTACTTTGTACCTAACTGGACAATGACATGTAACCTGGCACGTCTGGGAGACCAGAGGGAAAGACAAAAGCAGAAAGGCATACAGCGAAAGAGGGAGTAAGTCAGCCGTAGGAGATACCGGCGATGCCCAAACAGAAGAAGAGGGGGTTGTTAATCTGATAATGGTTCCTGGGCAGAATGACTCTTCCCCGGCTGCATTGTGGCTTTACACACAACGTCATCTATCTGGCCTCAACTCGACTGTAATTACATATATTCTTGATGTGGATACAACAGGAGGTGCTGGCGCATTAGCCGAGAGGGCCGGTCAGCACTTTGAGACGTGGGATGATTGGAAAAGAAGAATCAAAAGAGGTATTTTTGTATTTTTAGAAGGTTTATGAAAGAGAGGGCGGATAGAGGAGGTAGAGAGAAAAAGGGTGAGGTACAGTCGGTACTGTAGGTAACCACCCTTTTGTATCTGTAGTGAGATAAGACGGGGCAGGATTTCAGATGCCCTTTTCCTTTTGTTGTTGAGCTGAATACATCTAGTTTCTCATGTGTCCTTCACTTTGTCGGCAGCACCTCAGGTTAACTTTAGTGTCAATGTTGAACTTCAGGCAAGATTTACTTGTACAATGTGGCTGCTGCACTGTTGGTACAATCAGTCAGTCAATTTACTGATTGTGTAGTGAATAACTGTTAGCTAACAACATACTTACTGACTCTGTGTTTGTATTTCTGTGTGGGTACTCATTTATTGCTGAAGTTGGTATACTTTGGTGTACAAACCGGCAGACAAGCCAGACGAAGTAAGGCAGACTTGACCAGGCAGGTAACAAGCATCAAAGGCTGAAATTGATGACAGAAAACCACATTGCAACTTTGATGAACTGACAGAGGAACAAAGGATCTGGGCCGGTATATAGTGTGGAAGATGAGCAAATGATGCTACATCCAAACGTGAACATGACAAGCGTTTTAGCACTGTTTTAGAACTAATTTCCGTTCATACTAACATGCCTGAAAATGCATATAACAGACCATTCACGTAAACTGGGCATGCATGTGATGATATCTCTACTCACGGAAATTGTCGCAAACAACAAAAATAATAGCTTGCCTCCTGCTCATGTAGCCACTAGTAGCATCATAAAAGGCAATATTTGACAGCACTACAGCTGCTACATCAACAATAAGGTCAGAAACGGCTGTAATTTATTATGCATGTTGAGTCTACACTATCGCTGGTGGTATAGATTTCATTTCTTTTTTCTTTTTGTTCCAAATATGTATTAGAGAGTGTAGATCATTAGTCCACACTCTAGCCAATCAAATCAAAAGAAGAATTAAGTGTCTATGTAGAGTACCTGGGAATTAGAAAGCTAGATATTTTTGCTCAGGAGTTGGTACAGACAGAAACAGAGCCAAATAGAGTGAATATTTGACTTTTATGTTTCACTTGGATACAAACATGACTCCAAATGAATAATAATGTTGCTCCGTAACTGCTGGATGTGTAAATAAGCTACTGTTTACTATATTAACTTAAAAGGAGATGACATGTCAATGTTGTGTTCACAACTTGTTTCCAATATTGCTGCACATTATTCCCAACCTGGTCTCACGCCAGTTTGTGAAATGGTCATGTTTTTTGAATTATTTTATTTATGTACAGGTCACGTTAATATTGTTTGTTTTGTGTACATGTCATAATTTTTAAATGTGACCATTTCACGAACTGCCCTGACACTGGGCTGGGAGACGCCATAACAGGGTAATGAAATAATTCAATTCAATTCAATTCAATTTTATTTATAGTATCAATTCATAACAAGAGTTATCTCAAGACACTTTACAGAT